>NC_135428.1:3790000-3812500 GCF_051991245.1 Festucalex cinctus
TATCAAAAATAAATAAAAATAAATAAAAAATACATATGTTTGGATCGGTCTGATGCCAGTGAACATTTTTTGAGTGGTGGAAAGTAAAAGAATATTCATAAATGTGTCTAAATGTGTTCATAAAGTCTATTGGGACCATGTAGCTAAAATGTACAGGAAATGAAATGAAAAAAAGTGTTATCACACTGAGAATGAGTTTACAATTTTTGTAAAAATACCGTAAGTGGGGTATTTTTTTTCACGCCTCAAGTGCTAGGTGGCGCTGCATATATAACTGAATGTTGTCATAGAGATACCCTCAGGCCTTGATGATAAACATACATGTCAAGTTTGGGATTTTTTGGAGCATGTATCGGGGAGTTATTAAGCATATCCTTTTTCAGTGCGAAATACAAATTTTGATGCCCCGCCCTCATCATATAGAATTCCGAAAAGTCAAGATTTTTCCCACTGTCTTGGCTCAGGTCTTGACATGGTCCAGGTCAAGTCTGAAGTCAGTCGGATGAAATGTGTAGGAGAAGTGGGCAAAAGTGTGCTCCCTTTAAATGTGCTAAAATCGTCAAAAATGGGACATTCAAAAATTCGTAGCTCACTTCCTGTTCATTTTAGCATATGGGTCCAAGAGACTTTTTTGTAGGTCTTTGGCTCCCTCATACACCTAAAAATTAAAAATTTTCGTAGATCTTGCTTAAACGTACAATCGGGGCTGCTTCGTTAAAAATTTCTAGGGGGCGCTATTGAGTCATTTTTGTAAAAATACGACAATACATGATAAAATATTGCTCATTTTGCCAGGCCAGATGTGTGTGCCAAGTTTCATGAGTTTCTGCGCATGTTTAGACCATCAAAACTAGCGTTGTTTTCTTGGCGAACAGTGCTTAGCCACGCCCACAGCGATTCGCGAAAACTCACAAACTTCGTGTTGTGACATCATGAAGGCCGAAACCCCCATCTGAGCAAATATGAGGTTGGTCCAGTTAACGTGTTTGGAGAAAAATGTACAAGAAAATTCGTAAGAAAAAAAATTGCCACTAGGTGGCGCTATCAGTTAGATGAAATATAAGTTCGTAGATGTCTTTAGGGCTGGACTCTCATCAAATGTGTGAAATTTTGAGAAGATAGGATCATCTCGGTCAAGTTCATGCAGCTTTTATTGTCACGAAAAATCTTCAGACTTTGCGTCACCGTAGCGGCCACGCCCTTTGGCGAAAAGTTACAATATTCGGTGTGGGGCATCATCAACATCTTAAGGCTTTTCTGACCAATTTTCAACTGGATCCCTTCAACGAGCTCAGCACAGTAGCTAAAAACGTAAAGTATGACATTTATTGTAACCACTAGGTGGCGCTATATGTATAACTGAATTTTTTCATATAGGTGTTTTCAGGCCGTGACTATTACGTTGCCTGAGAAGTTTGAGATTTTTTGGAGCTTGTACATGGGAGTTATTCAGCATTTGCTCTTTCTGGACAAATGAAATTTTAAAGGCAATATTTGATGCCCCGCCCCCGTCATATAGTATTTCGAAAACGCAAGATTTTTTGCCTAGTTTTTCTCTTAAGTCTTGAGATGATAAATGCCAAGTTTAAAGTCAATGGGATGAAAAATGTTTGCATAGGGGGAAAAAGTATGACCACAGTGAATGTGCCAAAATAGGCCAAAATTGGACATTAAAAAATTCATAGCTCACTTCCTGTACATTTTAGGAAATGGCTTCCACTGACTTTTTTGTGCGTCTCGTAGTGCTACACGTGCCTGCCAATTTTCGTAGCTCTAGCTCAAACGGGCCGGGATTGGTTTTTATTTTTCTACGCTAGGTGGCGCTATAGAGTCGCGTTGTTATGACAACTACATAATATCAAATTTTTCGCCGGGCCCGAAGAGACTGCAAAGTTTGGTGAGTTTTCGTAAATGTTTAGGCCCTCAAAAATGCGATCGTTTACGGAGAAGAAAAAGAAGAATAATAATAACTAGAGCTGCGAGCAGCTATAAAGGGCCCTCGCAGCCCGGGCCACGTTGGGGTCCTTGCACGTTGGGGTACTTGCACGTTGGGGTACTGGCACGTTGGGGTACTGGCATATTGGAAGCAAAATTTCTTTGAAAATGGCATAATAAACGTTTACATGTAGAATATTTTTTTGCCAGTGTGTGTGTCAAGCTCAACGGGTTTTGGTGATTGTTAAGACCTGCAAAAATCAGCGTCCTTTTTTATTTTTAGGCAATGAGTTGCCCTGATTGGTATTTTTTTGTAAAAGTGTATATACACATCTTCGCTCGTTGTACTCATTGCACAATGTTACTTTTATTGTCCAAAGGGGCAATCAAAAATGAATAAAACAAAATGGAAACGTACATACGTTTGGATCGGTGTGAAGCCAGTGAACAATTTGAGTGGTGGAAACTAAAAGAATATTCATAAATGACTTAGTTATCACACTTAGAATGAGTGTACATTTTTTGTACAAAATACCGTATGTGGGGTATTTATTTATTTTTTTTATATAAGCCTCAAGGGCTAGGTGGCGCTGTATTTATAACTGAATGTTGTCATAGAGATACCTTCAGGCCTTGATTATAAGCATACATGTCAAGTGTGGGATTTTTTTTTGGAGCATGTACCGTGGAGTTATTAAGCATATCCTTCATTCACGATATTGCTTTTAATGTCCATAGAGGCTATCAAAAATAAATAAAAATATATATATGTTTGGATAAGTCTGATGCCAGTGAACATTTTGAGTGGTGGAAACTAAAAAAATATTCATAAATGACTTAGTTATCACACTTAGAATGAGTGTACATTTTTTGTACAAAATACCGTATGTGGGGTATTTTTTTTTCATGCCTCAAGGGCTAGGTGGCGCTGCATATATAACTGAATGTTGTCATAGAGATAACTTCAGGCCTTGACGATAAACATACATGTCAAGTTTGGGATTTTTTGGAGCATGTACCGGGGAGTTATCAAGCATATCCTTTTTCATTGTGAAACACAAATTTTGATGCCCCGCCCTCATCATATAGTATTTCGAAAAGTCAAAATTTTTCCCCCTGTCGTTGGCTCAGGTCTTGACATGGTCCAGGCCAAGTCTTAACTCAGTCGGATGAAACGTGTAGGAGAAGTGGGCAAAAGTCTGCCCCCTGTGAATGTGCAAAAATCGTCAAAAATGGGACATTCAAAAATTCGTAGCTCACTTCCTGTTCATTTTAGCATATGGGTACAAGAGACGTTTTTGTAGGTCTTGGGCTCCCTCATACACCTAAAAATATTCGGCGTTTTTGCTTAAACGTACAACCGGGGCTGCTTCGTTAAAAATTTCGAGGGGGCGCTATTGAGTCATTTTTGTAAAAATAGCACAATCAACAATAAAATATTGCTCATTTTACCAGGCCAGATGTGTGTGCCAAGTTTCAGGAGTTTCTGTGCATGTTTAGACCCTCAAAACTGGCGTTGTTTTCTTGGCGAACAGCGCTTAGCCACGCCTACAGCAATTCGCGAAAACTCACAAACTTCGTGTTGTGACATCATGAAGGCCGAAACCCTCCTCTGAGCAAATATGAGGTAGGTCCAGTTAACGTGTTTGGAGAAAAACGTAGAAGAAAATTCGTAAGAAAAAAAATTGCCACTAGGTGGCGCTATCAGTTAGATGAAATGTAAGTTAGTAGATGTCTTTAGAGCTGGACTCTCATCAAATGTGTGAAATTTTGAGAAGATAGGATCATCTCGGTCAAGTTAATGCAGCTTTTATTTTCACGAAAAATCTTCAGATTTTGCGTCACCGTAGCGGCCACGCCCTTTGATGAAAAGTTACAATATTCGGTGTGGGGCATGATCAACATCTTAAGGCTTTTCTGACCAATTTTCAAATGGATCCCTTCAACAAGCTCAGCACAGTAGCTAAAAACGTAAAGTATGACATTTATTGTAACCACTAGGTGGCGCTATATGTATAACTGAATTTTATCATATAGATGTTTTCAGGCTGTGACTATTACGTTGCCTGAGAAGTTTGAGATTTTTTGGAGCTTCAACATGGGAGTTATTAAGCATTTGCTCTTTCTGGACAAATGAAATTTTAAAGGCAATATTTGATGCTCCGCCCCCGTCGTATAGTATTTCGAAAAGGCAAGATGTTTTGCCCAGCTGTTCTCTTAGGTCTTGAGATGATAAATGCCAAGTTTGAAGTCAATTGGATGAAAAATGTTTGCAAAGGGGGAAAAAGCATGACCACAGTGAATGTGCCAAAATAGGCCAAAATTGGACATTAAAAAATTCATAGCTCACTTCCTGTACATTTTAGCTACATGGTCCCAATAGACTTTTTTGTGCGTCTCGGGGTGCTACACGTGCCTGCCAATTTTCGTTGCTCTAGCTCAAACGTGTCGGGCTTGGTTTTTATTTTTCTACGCTAGGGGGCGCTATAGAGCCGCGTTGTTATAACGACTTCATAATATCAAATTTTTCGCCGGACCTGAGGAGTGTGCAAAGTTTGGTGAGTTTTCGTGAATATTTAGGTACCCAAAATCGCGATTGTTTGCGGAGAATAAAGAAGAAGAAGAATAATAATAATAACTAGAGCTGCGAGCAGCTATAAAGGGCCCTCGCAGCCCGGGCCACGTTGGGGTACTTGCACGTTGGGGTACTTGCACGTTGGGGTACTGGCACGTTGGGGTACTGGCAAGTTTAGGTAAGGCACATTGGAAGCAGAATTTCTTTGAAAATGGCATGATAAACCTTGACATGTGGATTTTTTTTTTTTTTGTAAAAATACCGTTAAGTTGGTGTATTTTTTTTTATGCCTCTAGGGCTAGGTGGCGCTGTATATATAATGGAATGTTGTCATAGGGATACCTTCAAGCCTTGACTCTAAACATACATGTCAAGTGTGGGATTTTTTTGGAGCATGTACCGTGGAGTTATTAAGCATATCCTTCATTCACGATATTGCTTTTAATGTCCATTAGAGGCTATCAAAAATAAATAAAAAAGTACATGATTGGATAAGTCTAATGCCAGTGAACATTTTGAGTGGTGGAAAGTAAAAGAATATTCATAAATGACTTAGTTATCACACTTAGAATGAGTTTACATTTTTTGTACAAAATACCGTATGTGGGGTATTTTTTTGTTTTGCCTCAAGGGCGAGGTGGCGCTGCATATATAACTGAATGTTGTCATAGAGATACCTTCAGGCCTTGACGATAAACATACATGTCAAGTTTGGGATTTTTTGGAGCATGTATCGGGGTGTTATTAAGCATATCCTTTTTCAGTGCGAAACACAAATTTCGATGCCCCGCGCTCATCATATAGTATTTCCAAAAGTCAAGATTTTTCTGCCTGTAGTTGGCTCAGGTCTTGACATGGTCCAGGTCAAGTCTAAAGTCAGTCGGATGAAATGTGTAGGAGAAGTGGGCAAAAGTATGCCCCCTGAAAATGTGCAAAAATCGTCAAAAATGGGACATTCAAAAATTCATAGCTCACTTCCTGTTCATTTTAGCACATGGGTCCAAGAGACTTTTTTGTAGGTCATGGACTCCCTCATACACCTAAAAATTTTCGTAGATCTTGCTTAAACGTACAATCGGGGCTGTTTCGTTAAAAATTTCTAGGGGGCGCTATTGAGTCATTTTTGTAAAAATAGGACAATACATGATAAAATATTGCTCATTTTGCCAGGCCAGATGTGTGTGCCAAGTTTCATGAGTTTCTGCGCATGTTTAGACCATCAAAACTAGCGTTGTTTTCTTGGTGAACAGTGCTTAGCCACGCCCACAGCGATTCGCGAAAACTCACAAACTTCGTGTTGTGACATCATGAAGGCCGAAACCCCCATCTGAGCAAATATGAGGTTGGTCCAGTTAACGTGTTTGGAGAAAAATGTACAAGAAAATTCGTAAGAAAAAAAATTGCCACTAGGTGGCGCTATCAGTTAGATGAAATATAAGTTCGTAGATGTCTTTAGGGCTGGACTCTCATCAAATGTGTGAAATTTTGAGAAGATAGGATCATCTCGGTCAAGTTCATGCAGCTTTTATTGTCACGAAAAATCTTCAGACTTTGCGTCACCGTAGCGGCCACGCCCTTTGGCGAAAAGTTACAATATTCGGTGTGGGGCATCATCAACATCTTAAGGCTTTTCTGACCAATTTTCAACTGGATCCCTTCAACGAGCTCAGCACAGTAGCTAAAAACGTAAAGTATGACATTTATTGTAACCACTAGGTGGCGCTATATGTATAACTGAATTTTTTCATATAGGTGTTTTCAGGCCGTGACTATTACGTTGCCTGAGAAGTTTGAGATTTTTTGGAGCTTGTACATGGGAGTTATTCAGCATTTGCTCTTTCTGGACAAATGAAATTTTAAAGGCAATATTTGATGCCCCGCCCCCGTCATATAGTATTTCGAAAACGCAAGATTTTTTGCCTAGTTTTTCTCTTAAGTCTTGAGATGATAAATGCCAAGTTTAAAGTCAATGGGATGAAAAATGTTTGCATAGGGGGAAAAAGCATGACCACAGTGAATGTGCCAAAATAGGCCAAAATTGGACATTAAAAAATTCATAGCTCACTTCCTGTACATTTTAGGAAATGGCTTCCACTGACTTTTTTGTGCGTCTCGTAGTGCTACACGTGCCTGCCATTTTTCGTAGCTCTAGCTCAAACGGACCGGGATTGGTTTTTATTTTTCTACGCTAGGTGGCGCTATAGAGTCGCGTTGTTATGACAACTACATAATATCAAATTTTTCGCCGGGCCCGAAGAGACTGCAAAGTTTGGTGAGTTTTCGTAAATGTTTAGGCCCTCAAAAATGCGATCGTTTACGGAGAAGAAGAAGAAGAATAATAATAATAATTCTTACAAAAACAAGAGGGACCTCGCAGCGGTCGCTGCTCGGGCCCTAATAATAATAATAACTAGAGCTGCGAGCAGCTATAAAGGGCCCTCGCAGCCCAGGCCACGTTGGGGTACTTGCACGTTGGGGTACTGGCACATTGGAAGCAGAATTTCTTTGAAAATGGCATGATAAACATGTGGATTTTTTATTTTTTTTTGCCAGGTGTGATGAGTGTGTCAAGCTCAATGGGTTTTGGTGATTGTTAAGATCTGCAAAAATCAGCGTCTTTTTTTTATTTTTAGGCAATGAGTTGCCCTGATTGGTATTTTTCGTAAAAGTATATATACACGCATCATCGCTCGTACTCATTGCACAATGTTGCTTTTATTGTCCATAGAGGCGATCAAAAAAAAAAAAAAAACTAAATAAAAAATACGTATGTTTGGATCGGTCTGATGCCAGGGAACATATTGAGTGGTGGAAAGTAAAATAATATTCATAAATGACTTAGTTATCACACTTACAATGAGTTTACAATTTTTGCAAAAATACCGTAAGTGAGGCATTTTTTTTTTTATGCCTCAAGGACTAGGTGGCGCTGTATTTATAACTGAATTTTGTCATAGAGATACCTTCAGGCCTTGACTATAAATATACATTTCAAGTATGGGATTTTTTGGAGCATGTACCTGGGAGTTATTCAGCATAGCCTTCATTCACGATATTGCTTTTAATGTCCATAGAGGCTATCAAAAATACATAAAACTAAATAACAAAAATATGTATGTTTGGTTAGGTCTGATGCCAGTGAATATTTTGAGTGGTGGAAAGTAAAAGAATATTCCTAAATGACTTAGTTATCACACTGAGAATGAGTTTACATTTTTTGTACAAAATACCGTAAGTGGGGTATTTTTTTTTCATGCCTCAAGGGCCAAGTGGCGCTGCATATATAACTGAATGTTGTCATAGAGATACCTTCAGGCCTTGACAATAAACATACATGTCAAGTTTGGGATTTTTTGGAGCATGTATCGGGGAGTTATTAAGCATATCCTTTTTCAGTGCGAAACACAAATTTTGATGCCCCGCCCTCATCATATAGTATTTCCAAAAGTCAAGAATTTTCCGTCTGTTGTTGGCTCAGGTCTTGGCATGGTCCAGGTCAAGTCATAAGTCAGTCAGATAAAACGTGTAGGAGAAGTGGGCAAAAGTATGCCCCCTGAAAATGTGCAAAAATCGTCAAAAATGGGACATTCAAAAATTCGTAGCTCACTTCCTGTTCATTTTAGCATATGGGTCCAAGAGACTTTTTTGTAGGTCTTTGGCTCCCTCATACACCTAAAAATTTTCGTAGATCTTGCTTAAACGTACAATCGGGGCTGCTTCGTTAAAAATTTTTAGGGGGCGCTATTGAGTCATTTTTGTAAAAATAGGACAATACATGAAAAAATATTGCTCATTTTGCCAGGCCAGATGTGTGTGCCAAGTTTCAGGAGTTTCTGTGCATGTTTAGACCCTCAAAACTGGCGTTGTTTTCTTGGCGAACAGCGCTTAGCCACGCCTACAGCAATTCGCGAAAACTCACAAACTTCGTGTTGTGACATCATGAAGGCCGAAACCCTCCTCTGAGCAAATATGAGGTATGTCCAGTTAACGTGTTTGGAGAAAAACGTAGAAGAAAATTCGTAAGAAAAAAAATTGCCACTAGGTGGCGCTATCAGTTAGATGAAATGTAAGTTAGTAGATGTCTTTAGAGCTGGACTCTCATCAAATGTGTGAAATTTTGAGAAGATAGGATCATCTCGGTCAAGTTAATGCAGCTTTTATTTTCACGAAAAATCTTCAGATTTTGCGTCACCGTAGCGGCCACGCCCTTTGACGAAAAGTTACAATATTCGGTGTGGGGCATGATCAACATCTTAAGGCTTTTCTGACCAATTTTCAAATGGATCCCTTCAACAAGCTCAGCACAGTAGCTAAAAACGTAAAGTATGACATTTATTGTAACCACTAGGTGGCGCTATATGTATAACTGAATTTTGTCATATAGATGTTTTCAGGCTGTGACTATTACGTTGCCTGAGAAGTTTGAGATTTTTCGGAGCTTGAACATGGGAGTTATTAAGCATTTGCTCTTTCTGGACAAATGAAATTTTAAAGGCAATATTTGATGCCCCGCCCCCGTCATATAGTATTTCAAAAAGGCAAGATGTTTTGCCCAGTTGTTCTCTCAGGTCTTGAGATGATAAATGCCAAGTTTGAAGTCAATTAGATGAAAAATGTTTGCAAAGGGGGAAAAAGCATGACCACAGTGAATGTGCCAAAATAGGCCAAAATTGGACATAAAAAAATTCATAGCTCACTTCCTGTACATTTTAGCTACATGGTCCCAATAGACTTTTTTGTGCGTCTCGGGGTGCTACACGTGCCTGCCAATTTTTGTTGCTCTTGCTCAAACGTGCCGGGCTTGGTTTTTATTTTTCTACGCTAGGGGGCGCTATCGAGTCGCATTGTTATGACGACTTAATAATATCAAATTTTTCGCCGGGCCTGAGGAGTGTGCAAAGTTCGGTGAGTTTTCGTGAATGTTTAGGTACCCAAAATCGCGATCGTTTGCGGAGAATAAAGAAGAAGAAGAATAATAATAATAATAATAATAATAATAATAATAATAATAATAATAATAATTTTTACAAAAACAATAGGGACCTCGCAGCGGTCGCTGCTCGGGCCCTAATAATAATTTTTACAAAAACAATAGGGACCTCGCAGCGGTCGCTGCTCGGGCCCTAACTAGAGCTGCGAGCAGCTATAAAGGGCCCTCTCAGCCCGGGCCACGTTGGGGTCCTTGCACGTTGGGCTACTGGCATATTGGAAGCAAAATTTCTTTGAAAATGGCATAATAAACGTTTACATGTAGAATATTTTTTTTTGCCAGTGTGTGTCAAGCTCAACGGGTTTTGGTGGTTGTTAAGACCTGCAAAAATCAGCGTCCTTTTTTATTTTTAGGCAATGAGTTGCCCTGATTGGTATTTTTTGTAAAAGTGTATATACACATCATCGCTCGTTGTACTCATTGCACAATGTTACTTTTATTGTCCAAAGGGGCAATCAAAAATGAATAAAACAAAATGGAAACGTACATACGTTTGGATCGGTGTGAAGCCAGTGAACAATTTGAGTGGTGGAAACTAAAAGAATATTCATAAATGACTTAGTTATCACACTTAGAATGAGTGTACATTTTTTGTACAAAACACCGTATGTGGGTTTTTATATATATATATATATATATATATAAATGCCTCAAGGGCTAGGTGGCGCTGTATTTATAACTGAATGTTGTCATAGAGATACCTTCAGGCCTTGATTATAAGCATACATGTCAAGTGTGGGATTTTTTTTGGAGCATGTACCGTGGAGTTATTAAGCATATCCTTCATTCACGATGTTGCTTTTAATGTCCATAAAGGCTATCAAAAATAAATAAAAATATATATATGTTTGGATAAGTCTGATGCCAGTGAACATTTTGAGTGGTGGAAACTAAAAGAATATTCATAAATGACTTAGTTATCACACTTAGAATGAGTTTACATTTTTTGTACAAAATACCGTATGTGGGGTATTTTTTTTTTATGCCTCAAGGGCTAGGTGGCGCTGCATATATAACTGAATGTTGTCATAGAGATAACTTCAGGCCTTGACGATAAACATACATGTCAAGTTTGGGATTTTTTGGAGCATGTACCGGGGAGTTATCAAGCATATCCTTTTTCATTGCGAAACACAAATTTTGATGCCCCGCCCTCATCATATAGTATTTTGAAAAGTCAAAATTTTTCCCCCTGTCGTTGGCTCAGGTCTTGACATGGTCCAGGCCAAGTCTTAACTCAGTCGGATGAAACGTGTAGGAGAAGTGGGCAAAAGTCTGCCCCCTGTGAATGTGCAAAAATCGTCAAAAATGGGACATTCAAAAATTCGTAGCTCACTTCCTGTTCATTTTAGCATATGGGTACAAGAGACTTTTTTTGTAGGTCTTGGGCTCCCTCATACACCTAAAAATATTCGTCGTTCTTGCTTAAACGTACAACTGGGGCTGTTTCGTTAAAGATTTCTAGGGGGCGCTATTGAGTCATTTTTGTAAAAATAGCACAATCGGCGATAAAAAATTGCTCATTTTGCCAGGCCAGCTGTGTGTGCCAAGTTTTGTGTGTTTCTGTGCCAGTTTAGGCCCTCAAAGTTGGCGTTGTTTTCTTGGCGAACAGCGCTTAGCCACGCCCACAGCGACTCGCGAAAACTCACAAACTTCGTGTTGTGACATCATGAAGGCCGAAACCCTCATCTGAGCAAATATGAGGTAGGTCCAGTTAACGTGTTTGGAGAAAAACGTAGAAGAAAATTCGTAAGAAAAAAAATTGCCACTAGGTGGCGCTATCAGTTAGATGAAATGTAAGTTAGTAGATGTCTTTAGAGCTGGACTCTCATCAATTGTGTACAATTTTGAGAAGATAGCATCATCTCGGTCAAGTTAATGCAGCTTTTGTTGTCACGAGAAATCTTCAGACTTTGCGGCACCGTAGCGGCCACGCCCTTTGGCGAAAAGTTACAATATTCGGTGTGGGGCATGATCAACATCTTAAGGCTTTTCTGACCAATTTTCAACTGGATCCCTTCAACGAGCTCAGCACAGTAGCTAAAAACGTAAAGTCTGACAATTATTGTTACCACTAGGTGGCGCTACATGGATAACTGAATTTTATCATATAGATGTTTTCAGGCCGTGACTATTAAGTTGCCTGATAAGTTTGAGATTTTTTGGAGCTTGAACATGGGAGTTATTAAGCATTTGCTCTTTCTGGACAAATGAAATTTTAAAGGCAATATTTGATGCCCCGCCCCCGTCATATAGTATTTCGAAAAGGCAAGATTTTTTGCCTAGTTTTTCTCTTAAGTCTTGAGATGATAAATGCCAAGTTTGAAGTCAATTGGATGAAAAATGTTTGCATAGGGGGAAAAAGCATGACCACAGTGAATGTGCCAAAATAGGCCAAAATTGGACATAAAAAAATTCATAGCTCACTTCCTGTACATTTTAGCTACATAGTCCCAATAGACTTTTTTGTGCGTCTCGGGGTGCTACACGTGCCTGCCAATTTTCGTTGCTCTAGCTCAAACGTGCCGGGCTTGGTTTTTATTTTTCTATGCTAGGGGGCGCTATAGAGTCGCGTTGTTATAACGACTTCATAATATCAAATTTTTCGCCGGACCTGAAGAGTGTGCAAAGTTCGGTGAGTTTTCGTAAATGTTTAGGTACCCAAAATCGTGATCGTTTACGGAGAAAAAGAATAATAATAATAATAATAATAATAATAATCCGATCGAAAAACAATAGGGACCTCGCAGCGGTAGCTGCTCGGGCCCTAATAATAATAATAATAATAATAATAATAATAATAATAATAATAATAATTTTTACAAAAACAATAGGGACCTCGCAGCGGTCGCTGCTCGGGCCCTAATAATTCTTACAAAAACAAGAGGGACCTCGCAGCGGTCGCTGCTCGGGCCCTAACTAGAGCTGCGAGCAGCTATAAAGGGCCCTCGCAGCCCGGGCCACGTTGGGGTACTTGCACGTTGGGGAACTTGCACATTGGGGTACTGGCACATTGGAAGCAGAATTTCTTTGAAAATGGCATGATAAACATGTGGACTTTTTTTTTTTTTTTTTGCCAGGTGTGATGAGTGTGTCAAGCTCAATGGGTTTTGGTGATTGTTAAGATCTGCAAAAATCAGCGTCTTTTTTTTATTTTTAGGCAATGAGTTGCTCTGATTGGTATTTTTCGTAAAAGTATATATACACACATCATCGCTCGTACTCATTGCACAATGTTGCTTTTATTGTCCATAGAGGCGATAAAAAAAATAAATAAAACTAAATAAAAAATACGTATGTTTGGATCGGTCTGATACCAGTGAACATATTGAGTGGTGGAAAGTAAAAGAATATTCATAAATGACTTAGTTATCACACTTACAATGAGTTTACAATTTTTGCAAAAATACCGTAAGTGAGGCATTTTTTTTTATGCCTCAAGGACTAGGTGGCGCTGTATTTATAACTGAATTTTGTCATAGAGATACCTTCAGGCCTTGACTCTAAATATACATTTCAAATATGGGATTTTTTGGAGCATGTACCTGGGAGTTATTAAGCATAGCCTTCATTCACCATATTGCTTTTAATGTCCATAGAGGCTATCAAAAATACATAAAACTAAATAACAAAAATATGTATGTTTGGTTAGGTCTGATGCCAGTGAATATTTTGAGTGGTGGAAGGTAAAAGAATATTCCTAAATGACTTAGTTATCACACTTAGAATGAGTTTACATTTTTTGTACAAAATACCGTAAGTGGGGTATTTTTTTTTCATGCCTCAAGGGCTAGGTGGCGCTGCATATATAACTGAATGTTGTCATAGAGATACCTTCAGGCCTTGACGATAAACATACATGTCAAGTTTGGGATTTTTTGGAGCATGTATCGGGGAGTTATTAAGCATATCCTTTTTCAGTGCGAAACACAAATTTTGATGCCCCGCCCTCATCATATAGTATTTCCAAAAGTCAAGATTTTTCCGTCTGTTGTTGGCTCAGGTCTTGGCATGGTCCAGGTCAAGTCATAAGTCAGTCGGATAAAACGTGTAGGAGAAGTGGGCAAAAGTATGCCCTCTGAAAATGTGCAAAAATCGTAAAAAATGGGACATTCAAAAATTCGTAGCTCACTTCCTGTTCATTTTAGCATATGGGTCCAAGAGTCTTTTTTGTAGGTCTTTGGCTCCCTCATACACGTAAAAATTTTCGTAGATCTTGCTTAAACGTACAATCGGGGCTGCTTCGTTAAAAATTTCTAGGGGGCGCTATTGAGTCATTTTTGTAAAAATAGCACAATCAACAATAAAATATTGTTCATTTTACCAGGCCAGATGTGTGTGCCAAGTTTCATGAGTTTCTGCGCATGTTTAGACCCTCAAAACTGGCGTTGTTTTCTTGGCGAACAGTGCTTAGCCACGCCCACAGCGACTCGCGAAAACTCACAAACTTCGTGTTGTGACAGCATGAAGGCCGACACCCTCATCTGAGCAAATATGAGGTAGGTCCAGTTAACATGGTTGGAGAAAAACATTGAAGAAAAATCGTAAGAAAAAAAATTGCCAGTAGGTGGCGCTATCAGTAAGATGAAATATAAGTTTGTAGATGTCTTTAGGGCTGGACTCTCATCAATTGTGTAAAATTTTGAGAAGATAGCATCATCTCGGTCAAGTTAATGCAGCTTTTGTTGTCACGAGAAATCTTCAGACTTTGCGGCACCGTAGCGGCCACGCCCTTTGGCGAAAAGTTACAATATTCGGTGTGGGGCATGATCAACATCTTAAGGCTTTTCTGACCAATTTTCAACTGGATCCCTTCAACGAGCTCAGCACAGTAGCTAAAAACGTAAAGTATGACAATTATTGTTACCACTAGGTGGCGCTACATGGATAACTGAATTTTATCATATAGATGTTTTCAGGCCGTGACTATTAAGTTGCCTGATAAGTTTGAGATTTTTTGGAGCTTGAACATGGGAGTTATTAAGCATTTGCTCTTTCTGGACAAATGAAATTTTAAAGACAATATTTGATGCCCCGCCCCCGTCATATAGTATTTCGAAAAGGCAAGATTTTTTCCCCAGTTGTTCTCTCAGGTCTTGAGATGATAAATGCCAAGTTTGAAGTCAATTGGATGAAAAATGTTTGCAAAGGGGGAAAAAGCATGACCACAGTGAATGTGCCAAAATAGGCCAAAATTGGACATTAAAAAATTCATAGCTCACTTCCTGTACATTTTAGCTACATGGTCCCAATAGACTTTTTTGTGCGTCTCGGGGTGCTACACGTGCCTGCCAATTTTCGTTGCTCTAGCTCAAACGTGCCGGGCTT
The DNA here is from genome assembly GCF_051991245.1 of Festucalex cinctus. NCBI lineage: Eukaryota > Metazoa > Chordata > Actinopteri > Syngnathiformes > Syngnathidae > Festucalex > Festucalex cinctus. The sequence goes on from NC_135428.1 coordinate 3,804,829, forward strand.
GGTTTTTATTTTTCTATGCTAGGGGGCGCTATAGAGTCGCGTTGTTATGACGACTTCATAATATCAAATTTTTCGCCGGGCCTGAGGAGTGTGCAAAGTTTGGTGAGTTTTCGTAAATGTTTAGGTACCCAAAATCGTGATCGTTTACGGAGAAGAAGAAGAAGAAGAAGAAGAAGAAGAAGAAGAATAATAATAACTAGAGCTGCGAGCAGCTATAAAGGGCCCTCGCAGCCCGGGCCACGTTGGGGTCCTTGCACGTTGGGCTACTGGCATATTGGAAGCAAAATTTCTTTGAAAATGGCATAATAAACGTTTACATGTAGAATATTTTTTTTTGCCAGTGTGTGTCAAGCTCAACGGGTTTTGGTGGTTGTTAAGACCTGCAAAAATCAGCGTCCTTTTTTATTTTTAGGCAATGAGTTGCCCTGATTGGTATTTTTTGTAAAAGTGTATATACACATCATCGCTCGTTGTACTCATTGCACAATGTTACTTTTATTGTCCAAAGGGGCAATCAAAAATGAATAAAACAAAATGGAAACGTGCATACGTTTGGATCGGTGTGAAGCCAGTGAACAATTTGAGTGGTGGAAACTAAAAGAATATTCATAAATGACTTAGTTATCACACTTAGAATGAGTGTACATTTTTTGTACAAAACACCGTATGTGGGTTTATATATATATATATATATATATATATATATATATAAATGCCTCAAGGGCTAGGTGGCGCTGTATTTATAACTGAATGTTGTCATAGAGATACCTTCAGGCCTTGATTATAAGCATACATGTCAAGTGTGGGATTTTTTTTGGAGCATGTACCGTGGAGTTATTAAGCATATCCTTCATTCACGATATTGCTTTTAATGTCCACAGAGGCTATCAAAAATAAATAAAAATATATATATGTTTGGATAAGTCTGATGCCAGTGAACATTTTGAGTGGTGGAAACTAAAAGAATATTCATAAATGACTTAGTTATCACACTCAGAATGAGTTGACATTTTTTGTACAAAATACCGTATGTGGGGTATTTTTTTTTTATGCCTCAAGGGCTAGGTGGCGCTGCATATATAACTGAATGTTGTCATAGAGATAGCTTCAGGCCTTGACGATAAACATACATGTCAAGTTTGGGATTTTTTGGAGCATGTACCGGGGAGTTATTAAGCATATCCTTTTTCAGTGCGAAACACAAATTTTGATGCCCCGCCTTCATCATATAGTATTTCGAAAGGTCAAGATTTTTCCCCCTGTCGTTGGCTCAGGACTTGACATGGTCCAGGTCAAGTCTTAACTCAGTCAGATGAAACGTGTAGGAGAAGTGGGCAAAAGTCTGCCCCCTGTGAATGTGCAAAAATTGTCAAAAATGGGACATTCAAAAATTCGTAGCTCACTTCCTGTTCATTTTAGCATATGGGTCCAAGAGACTTTTTTGTAGGTCTTGGGCTCCCTCATACACCTAAAAATATTCGTCGTTCTTGCTTAAACGTACAACCGGGGCTGCTTCGTTAAAAACTTCTAGGGGGCGCTATTGAGTCATTTTTGTAAAAATAGCACAATCAACAATAAAATATTGCTAATTTTACCAGGCCAGATGTGTGTGCCAAGTTTCATGAGTTTCTGTGCATGTTTAGACCCTCAAAACTGGCGTTATTTTCTTGGCGAACAGCGCTTAGCCACACCCACAGCAATTCGCGAAAACTCACAAACTTCGTGTTGTGACATCATGAAGGCCGAAACCCTCATCTGAGCAAATATGAGGTAGGTCCAGTTAACGTGTTTGGAGAAAAACGTAGAAGAAAATTCGTAAGAAAAAAAATTGCCACTAGGTGGCGCTATCAGTTAGATGAAATATAAGTCAGGAGATGTCTTTAGGGCTGGACTCTCATCAAATGTGTGAAATTTTGAGAAGATAGGATCATCTCGGTCAAGTTAATGCAGCTTTTATTTTCACGAAAAATCTTCAGACTTTGCGTCACCGTAGCGGCCACGCCCTTTGGCGAAAAGTTACAATATTCGGTGTGGGGCATGATCAACATCTTAAGGCCTTTCTGACCAATTTTCAAATGGATCCCTTCAACAAGCTCAGCACAGTAGCTAAAAACGTAAAGTATGACATTTATTGTAACCACTAGGTGGCGCTATATGTATAACTGAATTTTATCATATAGATGTTTTCAGGCCGTGACTATTACGTTGCCTGAGAAGTTTGAGATTTTTTGGAGCTTGAACATGGGAGTTATTAAGCATTTGCTCTTTCTGGACAAATGAAATTTTAAAGGCAATATTTGATGCCCCGCCCCCGTCATATAGTATTTCAAAAAGGCAAGATGTTTTGCCCAGTTTTTCTCTCAGGTCTTGAGATGATAAATGCCAAGTTTGAAGTCAATTGGATGAAAAATGTTTGCAAAGGGGGAAAAAGCATGACCACAGTGAATGTGCCAAAATAGGCCAAAATTGGACATAAAAAAATTCATAGCTCACTTCCTGTACATTTTAGCTACATGGTCCCAATAGACTTTTTTGTGCGTCTCGGGGTGCTACACGTGCCTGCCAATTTTCGTTGCTCTAGCTCAAACGTGCCGGGCTTGGTTTTTATTTTTCTATGCTAGGGGGCGCTATAGAGTCGCGTTGTTATGACGACTTCATAATATCAAATTTTTCGCCGGGCCTGAGGAGTGTGCAAAGTTTGGTGAGTTTTCGTAAATGTTTAGGTACCCAAAATCGTGATCGTTTACGGAGAAGAAGAAGAAGAATAATAATAATAATCCGATCGAAAAACAATAGGGACCTCGCAGCGGTAGCTGCTCGGGCCCTAATAACTAGAGCTGCGAGCAGCTATAAAGGGCCCTCGCAGCCCGGGCCACGTTGGGGTACTTGCACGTTGGGGTACTTGCACGTTGGGGTACTGGCACGTTGGGGTACTGGCAAGTTTAGGTAAGGCACATTGGAAGCAGAATTTCTTTGAAAATGGCATGATAAACCTTGACATGTGGATTTTTTTTTTTTTTGTAAAAATACCGTTAAGTTGGTGTATTTTTTTTTATGCCTCTAGGGCTAGGTGGCGCTGTATATATAATGGAATGTTGTCATAGGGATACCTTCAAGCCTTGACTCTAAACATACATGTCAAGTGTGGGATTTTTTTGGAGCATGTACCGTGGAGTTATTAAGCATATCCTTCATTCACGATATTGCTTTTAATGTCCATTAGAGGCTATCAAAAATAAATAAAAAAGTACATGTTTGGATAAGTCTAATGCCAGTGAACATTTTGAGTGGTGGAAAGTAAAAGAATATTCATAAATGACTTAGTTATCACACTTAGAATGAGTTTACATTTTTTGTACAAAATACCGTATGTGGGGTATTTTTTTGTTTTGCCTCAAGGGCGAGGTGGCGCTGCATATATAACTGAATGTTGTCATAGAGATACCTTCAGGCCTTGACGATAAACATACATGTCAAGTTTGGGATTTTTTGGAGCATGTATCGGGGAGTTATTAAGCATATCCTTTTTCAGTGCGAAACACAAATTTTGATGCCCCGCGCTCATCATATAGTATTTCCAAAAGTCAAGATTTTTCCGTCTGTTGTTGGCTCAGGTCTTGGCATGGTCCAGGTCAAGTCATAAGTCAGTCGGATAAAACATGTAGGAGAAGTGGGCAAAAGTATGCCCCCTGAAAATGTGCAAAAATCGTCAAAAATGGGACATTCAAAAATTCGTACCTCACTTCCTGTTCATTTTAGCATATGGGTCCAAGAGACTTTTTTGTAGGTCTTTGGCTCCGTCATACACGTAAAAATTTTCGTAGATCTTGCTTAAACGTAGAATCGGGGCTGCTTCGTTAAAAATTTCTAGGGGGCGCTATTGAGTCATTTTTGTAAAAATAGTACAATCAACAATAAAATATTGTTCATTTTACCAGGCCAGATGTGTGTGCCAAGTTTCATGAGTTTCTGCGCATGTTTAGACCCTCAAAACTAGCGTTGTTTTCTTGGCGAACAGTGCTTAGCCACGCCCACAGCGATTCGCGAAAACTCACAAACTTCGTGTTGTGACATCATGAAGGCCGAAACCCTCATCTGAGCAAATATGAGGTTGGTCCAGTTAACGTGTTTGGAGAAAAATGTACAAGAAAATTCGTAAGAAAAAAAATTGCCACTAGGTGGCGCTATCAGTAAGATGAAATATAAGTTCGTAGATGTCTTTAGGGCTGGACTCTCATCAAATGTGTGAAATTTTGAGAAGATAGGATCATCTCGGTCAAGTTCATGCAGCTTTTATTGTCACGAAAAATTTTCGGACTTTGCGTCACCGTAGCGGCCACGCCCTTTGGCGAAAAGTTACAATATTCGGTGTGGGGCATGATCAACATCTTAAGGCTTTTCTGACCAATTTTCAACTGGATCCCTTCAACGAGCTCGGCACAGTAGCTAAAAACGTAAAGTATGACATTTATTGTTACCACTAGGTGGCGCTATATGTATAACTGAATTTTATCATATAGATGCTTTCAGGCCGTGACTATTACGTTGCCTGAGAAGTTTGAGATTTTTTGGAGCTTGAACATGGGAGTTATCACACTTAGAATGAGTTGACATTTTTTGTACAAAATACCGTATGTGGGGTATTTTTTTTTCACGCCTGAAGGGCTAGGTGGCGCTGCATATATAACTGAATTTTGTCATAGAGATACCTTCAGGCTTTGACTATAAACATACATGTCAAGTTTGGGATTTTTTGGAGCATGTACCGGGGAGTTATTAAGCATATCCTTTTTCAGTGCGAAACACAAAATTTGATGCCCCGCCCTCATCATATAGTATTTCCAAAAGTCAAGATTTTTCTGCCTGTAGTTGGCTCAGGTCTTGACATGGTCCAGGTCAAGTCTAAAGTCAGTCGGATGAAATGTGTAGGAGAAGTGGGCAAAAGTATGCCCCCTGAAAATGTGCAAAAATCGTCAAAAATGGGACATTCAAAAATTCATAGCTCACTTCCTGTTCATTTTAGCACATGGGTCCAAGAGACTTTTTTGTAGGTCATGGACTCCCTCATACACCTAAAAATTTTCGTAGATCTTGCTTAAACGTACAATCGGGGCTGCTTCGTTAAAAATTTCTAGGGGGCGCTATTGAGTCATTTTTGTAAAAATAGGACAATACATGATAAAATATTGCTCATTTTGCCAGGCCAGATGTGTGTGCCAAGTTTCATGAGTTTCTGCGCATGTTTAGACCATCAAAACTAGCGTTGTTTTCTTGGTGAACAGTGCTTAGCCACGCCCACAGCGATTCGCGAAAACTCACAAACTTCGTGTTGTGACATCATGAAGGCCGAAACCCCCATCTGAGCAAATATGAGGTTGGTCCAGTTAACGTGTTTGGAGAAAAATGTACAAGAAAATTCGTAAGAAAAAAAATTGCCACTAGGTGGCGCTATCAGTTAGATGAAATATAAGTTCGTAGATGTCTTTAGGGCTGGACTCTCATCAAATGTGTGAAATTTTGAGAAGATAGGATCATCTCGGTCAAGTTCATGCAGCTTTTATTGTCACGAAAAATCTTCAGACTTTGCGTCACCGTAGCGGCCACGCCCTTTGGCGAAAAGTTACAATATTCGGTGTGGGGCATCATCAACATCTTAAGGCTTTTCTGACCAATTTTCAACTGGATCCCTTCAACGAGCTCAGCACAGTAGCTAAAAACGTAAAGTATGACATTTATTGTAACCACTAGGTGGCGCTATATGTATAACTGAATTTTTTCATATAGGTGTTTTCAGGCCGTGACTATTACGTTGCCTGAGAAGTTTGAGATTTTTTGGAGCTTGTACATGGGAGTTATTCAGCATTTGCTCTTTCTGGACAAATGAAATTTTAAAGGCAATATTTGATGCCCCGCCCCCGTCATATAGTATTTCGAAAACGCAAGATTTTTTGCCTAGTTTTTCTCTTAAGTCTTGAGATGATAAATGCCAAGTTTAAAGTCAATGGGATGAAAAATGTTTGCATAGGGGGAAAAAGCATGACCACAGTGAATGTGCCAAAATAGGCCAAAATTGGACATTAAAAAATTCATAGCTCACTTCCTGTACATTTTAGGAAATGGCTTCCACTGACTTTTTTGTGCGTCTCGTAGTGCTACACGTGCCTGCCATTTTTCGTAGCTCTAGCTCAAACGGACCGGGATTGGTTTTTATTTTTCTACGCTAGGTGGCGCTATAGAGTCGCGTTGTTATGACAACTACATAATATCAAATTTTTCGCCGGGCCCGAAGAGACTGCAAAGTTTGGTGAGTTTTCGTAAATGTTTAGGCCCTCAAAAATGCGATCGTTTACGGAGAAGAAGAAGAAGAAGAATAATAATAATTCTTACAAAAACAAGAGGGACCTCGCAGCGGTCGCTGCTCGGGCCCTAATAATCCGATCGAAAAACAATAGGGACCTCACAGCGGTAGCTGCTCGGGCCCTAAAAACGCCTTACTATACATGGTCGTTTTTTTAGGGGGAAAAAAACGCCTTACTATACATGGTCGTTTGAAGAAAAAAAAAAAAAAAAAAAAAAACGCCTTACTATACATGGTCGTTTTTTTAGGGGGAAAAAAACACCTTACTATACATGGTCGTTTGAAGAAACAAAAAAAAAAAAAAAAAAAACGCCTTACTATACATGGTTGTTTTTTAGAGGGAAAAAAACGCCTTACTATACATGGTCGTTTTTTTAGGGGGAAAAAACGCCTTACTATACATGGTCGTTTGAAGAAAAAAAAACACAAAAAAAAACGCCTTACTATACATGGTCGTTTGAAGAAAAAAAAAACACAAAAAAAAACGCCTTACTATACATGGTCGTTTTTTTAGGGGGAAAAAAACGCCTTCGTCGTTTGAAGAAAAAAATAAATAAAAAATAACGCCTTACTATACATGGTCGTTTTTTAGGGGGGAAAAAACGCCTTACTATACATGGTCGTTTGAAAAAAAAAACAACAAAAAAAAAACAAACGCCTGACTATACATGGTCGTTTTTTTAGGGGGAAAAAAACGCCTTACTATACATGGTCGTTTTTTTTAACAAAATAAAAAACGCCTTACTATACATGGTCGTTTGAAGAAAAAAAAACACCAAAAAAAACGCCTTACTATACATGGTCGTTTGAAGAAAAAAAAACAAACAAAAAAACGCCTTACTATACATGGTCGTTTTTTTAGGGGGAAAAAAACGCCTTCGTCGTTTGAAGAAAAAAAAAACAAAAAAAAAACGCCTTACTATACATGGTCGTTTTTTAGGGGGAAAAAAACGCCTTACTATACATGGTCGTTTGAAAAAAAAACAAACAAAAAAACAAAAAACGCCTGACTATACATGGTCGTTTTTTTAGGGGGAAAAAAACGCCTTACTATACATGGTCGTTTTTTTTAACAAAATAAAAAATGCCTTACTATACATGGTCGTTTGAAAAAAAACAAAAAACAAAAAAAAAACGCCTTACTATACATGGTCGTTTTTTTAGGGGGAAAAAAAAGCCTTACTATACATGGTCGTTTGAAGAAAAAAAAACAAAAAAAAAAAAAAAAAACGCCTTACTATACATGGTCGTTTTTTTAGGGGGAAAAAAACGCCTTACTATACATGGTCGTTTTTTTAGGGGGAAAAAAACGCC
>NC_135428.1:3827500-3972500 GCF_051991245.1 Festucalex cinctus
TAAAAAAACGACCATGTATAGTAAGGCGTTTTTTATTTGGTTAAAAAAACGACCATGTATAGTAAGGCGTTTTTTATTTTGTTAAAAAAACGACCATGTATAGTAAGGCGTTTTTTTCCCCCCTAAAAAACGACCATGTTAGTAAGGCGTTTGTTTGTTTTTTTCAAACGACCATGTATAGTATGGCAGTTTTTTTTTTTTATTATTTTGTTAAAAAAAAAAAGACCATGTATAGTAAGGTTTTTTTATTTATTATTTTTATTTTTTTATTATTTTTTTTTTTCCCCAAACGACCATGTACAGTAAGGCGTTTTTTTTTTCTTTTGTTTTTTTCCCCCAAGCGACCATGTATAGTATGGCGTTTTTTTTTTTTTTCCCAAACGACCATGTATAGTATGGCAGTTTTTTTTTGTTTTTTTTTAAACGACCATTTATAGTAAGGCGTTTTTTTTTTTTTAGGGCCCGAGCAGCGACTGCTGTTTTTGTAAACATTATTATTATTATTATTATCATTATTATTATTATTAGGGCCCGAGCAGCGACCTACTTTTACAGTGTGTCAACCTTTACTAGTTCTTTTCAAATAAATATTACTCCCCATCGCTAATGATGTTAGCATACCATAATGATCCCATGGGACATCTGCATTGAATCAGTGTGTTACTTACAAAAGAATATCATAATATCCATCAATCAGCAAGGTCTGCAGCTTTGGTCGTTTCCTCTTCATATCTAATAGCTACAGATAAAATATTGATGAGTCACATTGAGGTGTGTTAGGAGGTTATGTATTGAGGAAATGCACATGCAAAGTTACATACCCCCATGAAAAAGAAACAGAGGTTTGCCCCTGTCATTATGATCTGCCCTGAAAGATACAGGTAACCTGTAGTGCTGTGCTCCAGAGGGAATGGCGTCTGTAAACAACAAAATATTAACATGAGTGGAGATCGGTTTGCAACATGAGCCAAAACAGTCTTCAGCGTCCACCTGTCCATCCTCCCTGTTGTAGGCCACCGCCGTGAACATGAGCAGGTAGCCGAAGTACACCAGGAAGTTGAGACAAAACATTCGGCCCGCAAACCTCTTCCACTTGTCTTCCAGCAGTTGGCGCAGAGGTTCCGTCTGGAGCATCTCGTGGCGGTTCTGGGAGCACACGCGCAACATTTTAAGAGCAGGCCGCACCGTGGCGACATGGATACACTTCAACGCGGGGGACTGACGGGGATGTCACTGCCGTAGACCAGTATTTCCAGGACCGACTTGTTGTCCGCGGAGTCCACTGAGGCCAAGTCGTACAAGGAGCTCTGCACTGGCCCGTAAACCCACTCGGTGAATTTACGAGACAAATGTTTGGTGTGGCTCTCTTGGAACTCGCGCTTCAGGATGTGTGCGAAAACCTATCAAGAGAAACACAACATGTTTGTGAAAGCTTACTAATTCATGCGGAATATAACTATTACATTTCTGTGCTGCCTTCTTCACTATTAAACATATTACTGTAAAAATGAGTATTTTACTGTATTTATCTTTATTTTTATTTTTTTTACAGTGATCCATTGAAAACTCATTTTCAGCTGTGTTGCTGCACTTCTAAAAAAAAAAACTTTGATTTTTTCTTATATCTTTGATTAGGGACTTTTAAACAGCTTTAATGAAGTGTTGATTTGTTTTAATTATTATTTTAAACTTCCTTATGTTAAATGTTTCAAAGTTTGTTGAATAATGTTTTAAGATTGTTAGTTTGTAACCTATTTTCATTTATTTTTCTTCCTCTGAATGTTAACTACTGTTTCTTGATGCTTATGTGTTGTCTTTCCTTGTGTAAAGCACATTGAGTTGCCTTGTGTATGAAATGTGCTATACAAATAAACTTGCCTTGCCTTATATGATACTAGAAATGGGCATCCAGTTAATTACTGTATTTTTTCCGTTATTATAGCATTTTACTGTATGACTGCTGCCAGTAAAATACTGTAATTTTTGGTGATCCAGTAAAATACAGTAATTTTTATTATTTTGTTTTCTTACAATTAAATTTTTTTTATCTTAATTGTTATTTTAGAATTATAATAATGTCCCATTATTTTTAATTAAATATTTTATTTTAATTGAATGTCTTTTTATACTATTGATCCAGTAAAATACAGCATTTTTATGTTATTTTATTACAATAAAAAATATGTATCTTAACTGTTAATTTATAATTATATAATAATTTCTCATTTATTATTTTTAATGAGTATTTTAATTTAATGTATTTTTACATTATTGATCCAGTAGAATAGTCATTTTTATTATTTTATTTTCTCACAATAAAACATATGTATTTTAACTGTTATTTTATAATTATAATAATTCCTAATTTATTATTTTTAAGAAAATATATATTTTTTTTAATTTAAAGTATATTTTTTACATGATTGATCCTGGAAAATAGTCATATTTATTATTTTATTTTCTTACAATAAAACATCTGTATCTTAACTGTTATTTTATCATTATAATAATTCCTCATTTATTATTTTTAATAAAATGTTTTATTTTTAATTTAATGTGTTTTATATTATTGGCAATAATAATTTTAATATTGTTTTATGTTAAGGATGTTCGATACCACTTTTCTTCAGACCAATAACAGTATGAGTAATCAACTCTTGAAATGAAGTACCGATACGAGTACTTTTAATACACAAAATTTACCCCCCCCCCCAAAAAAAATAAAATAATAAATGACCAATAATATATATATATATATATATAAAAAAAAAAAAAAAAAAAAAGGCCTTTACAGTATATCCCAATATAGCTGTTTTCCTTTCAATTACATGAAATTAATGGAAATTTTCTATTCTTCTATTTTCTAATTTCTAGTTCCTGATTGTAAAACAGCCACAAGAGGGCGACCAATACTAGTACAGATACACTCTGAAGTAAGGCCTGGTATGATAATCGCTCATCTTCCATCCATCCATCCATTTTCTTGACCGCTTATTCCCTAATCGCTCATCTTTATTATTATTTTATGATAATCACCACCACCACCATGAAATACTGTTAAATGTTAGTGGTGCAGTAAAATACTTTTTTTTTTGTCAGGATATTAACTGTATTGTTATATTATTATATTATTATCAGATTTTGGTTGCCTTATTTATTTATTTATTTATGTATTCTTCATTATAGCATACTGCACTAACTCTCATCATATTGTTGCACTCTTAAAACGTCTATGTGTAAAATAACTCAATTTTTTTGGTCCAAATTTTCTGGTTTGTTTTGTGCAAAACCTTACCCCACTTTTTCCCATTTTGGCAGCCAATTTGAGAGGCGTCAGGCCGTTATTGTTTTCGATCTCCTCCAAGTTGAGTTTGGGCCTCAGCCTGGCCGTGGTGGTCAGAATGCGGTCGTACATGCTGGTGATGAATAAGTCGGTGTTCTCCCTGGTGTTGTCGGCCACGAGCACCAGGGCGTGCAGCGCCGTGTTGCCCTGAGAGTCGGCCGCGTTCGCGTACGCCTGCATGTACTCGTTGTCCAAGAGGTATTCCACCACGTCAGGCTGATTCGTGCATGCTGCCAGGGACAGAGGAAGCTCACCTGGGGACAAAAACAAAAAAACAAAAAAAAACGTCTGCTGTAATTTTTGATTCTTGAACACTGTGTACAGATGGTGGCAGTGTTAATCTTTAAAGACCCCATTTCCCCACCCCAATAGAGAGCCGGACGTCACGTGACTATTTCTCTGAACACGCCCCCCTGTGGCAGGAAAGTAGCTGTGCAGCGTTAATTGACTACAATGACGTGGAGGGCTAAAACTAGCGTTGTTGGTCAGTTATAAAATTTAACTGTACAATATCTATTGAACTGTAGCAGCACAAACAAATGAAACAGATTATTTCCCCCACATTTTTGCATGTGGTAACAGTTAGCATCATGTACAAAGTGCTCCATTGGCTACGCATTGATTCCTCTTTTGGTAGCCTGGAAAATGTTCCATCCTTTTTTGTTTTTGTTTTTGTTTTTTGTGCCTCTTCTCGTTGCAGCAGCTGGTCCACAACAGCTGTCAATAAGTGTTTACTCAAAGTGACATTTTTTTATGCTGCCAAAATGGCTACGCTAACACCCATTTTGGGACGTGTGACGTCAACGTCAGGATCGTATGCTGCATTCGAGGATGGTCGGAAGTTGAAACTTGCCAGTTCCGACCTCAAAGCGTTTGAGGTGAAAGTAAACAACCAAAATGGCGGATAGTGATAAATTTTTTTTTTTATTTTGGTCCCAAAAGCTCAATTTGACCTCCAGAAAACGTACCTTTTTGCAATTTTGCTTCATTTATTGTTTTAATCTTATTTCATAGCATTCCATAGTTGTCCGTATAATTTCATGCAGGGATATAGCGGCAATACTGTCACGTACGTTGGCGTTACGTGAAGTTATGGCGAATATTTATGAATGAAGAAAGCTATATAGTTTTATACTCGAGTAAATTGTGTTTTGCCATTCAGAGTGACGTCACATTGTAGTCCGCCGGTGAAGTCGGGGTCCTTTTTTATTTCCGACTTCGCAAGTGGAATTTCCGAGTTCAAGGGAGCGTTCCCAGACGCACTTCCTGGTTTGAACTCGGATGTATCCGACTTCCGACCATCCTCGAATGCAGCATTAATAGTCCTTTCCGAACCTGAGTCGTATACATTACATACCATTTGTGTGAAGTTCCAGAGGGGGGCGCTCTTCTCATGCACTCACCAAAGTAGAAGTTGGGGCCGTCATGTGGCTGGAAGAATTTCCCACAGGCTTTAGCATGGACGTCGGCTCCTTTGCTGAGCAGCAGCTTGACGTAGCTCAGACTCCTGCGCTCAATTGCGATGTGCAGTGCCGTCTGACCTGTTCATTCGTGTAAAAATGAACAATTGCATTATTGTGGTTTTAGTTTGTTTCCAGTCACTGATGGCGTGTAGTGGGACTATACATAATTATTGAAGTTCCAGTTTACCTTTATAGTAATTGTCGGTGTAAGCTGCGTTGACAAACTCTTTAATGTCGCCCGTCCTTTCTGAAATGTCCAATAACAATTGAACAGTCGGGTTCTCGCCATCTCGGAGGTGCAGGAGGGCCTTCATCAGGGCGGTTTTGCCATACGACTGATCTACAAGTGAAAACCCACTCAAGTTATTTTTTTTTTCTTTCGTTATCGAGTGTGGGCTAAAAATTGCTCCGTGGGGAGCGGTCAGTCACACTCACACAGGGGGTCGGTGAGTTTCTTCAAGTTTTGATGCAGGTACTGTGACAGGCCTTCCAATCTGGTGACATCACCGCTGGCCGCCGCTTCAAACAACCTGTCGATGTCAAACTTCCGACTGTCTCTCTTGCCGTTGTCCTGATCCTCGACTCGGAGCCCCCTGGTGGAAACGCAACACGTCGGAAAAGTTAGCAAAGGCAGCTGCGTGAGTTACTATTTTCTCCCTGAGAGAGTTGTTGCTTACTAAGAGGGATGTTGGTGAATAAGGTTTTTTGGTTTGTTTTGTGTGAGATGTTTTTAGGCAGGGCTGGGTTTTAAAAAAAAATCTAATAATCAAGATTGAATCCATTTTCATTTTCGAGCCCAATATCAATTCATAAAACCAAGAATCGATTATTTAAAATTTCATTCTTAAGAAAATTTCATTTTAAAGGACCTTTTTTTTTTTAAATCTTTTTTCTTGAAATTTACTGTTCACATGAATTTAAAGTATTTTGTTACTTGAATTATTAAGACAATTCAGAATGTTTTAAGTTTATATTTACAATTATAAAATTAGAATTATGAAAAATATTTTCATCTCATCCTTGCTGATTTCAATGTTTGTATAACGTGTTTTTTTTTAATGTTCTTGAGAGGTTTTTTGTTACGTGTGAAAGTATTTTTCATCATGAGAGGTTTTTATGTGTATGAATTATTTTTGTTTTGTGTGAGAAGTTTGTGTTACCTGAGTGTTTTTGTTGGTTCTTTGTGAGACATGATTTTTTTTTTTTTTTTTTTTGGTTGAATTTGAGAGGGGTTGGATTTTTAGTTTCTTCTTCTTCTTCTTCTTCTTCTTATTATTATTATTATTATATTATTATTATTATTATTATTATTATTATTATTAATGCGTGTGAAATGTCAGAGATAGTTGTTGCATATGTTGTCTTGGTGAGCCTGAAAGTTTTTAGTTGTGTGAAAGTTGTTAAGAGCTTTTTGTTCATGTGAGAGTTTCAGTTGAGTGGGAGTTTTTGTTGTTATTGTTGTTATGTGTGAGAGGTTTCTCACTTGTCAAAATTGAGGTTGAATCGTATTTGAGGTTTGGGGTCCTCCATTTCCTCCTGGTAGTCCGTGTCCATGGGGGCTTTGGGTGCCTCCAGGCCCGCACTTAAAACGCATCCGAGAACGTCTTGTTTCGGTGCTTTGCGTCGACATTTCTCAGCCTCTGTCCTGTCGTCGGCCTCCAGAAAGAAGTCGTTCTTCCCTGACTTCTTCATCTCCGCGCTCGGATGTCTGCGACAAGCACAAGTGAAAAATATTTCAAATTTAATGTTGAGACGTGCTTGAGGTATTCTAAGCTAAGCTAAGCTAAAATAAGCTAAGCTAAGATAAACTAAACTAAGCTAACTAACTTTAGGCAAGTTCTGTTGTGACACAAAAAAAACTTGGTGTGTGCGTGTACTTGTACATACTACATTGTGAGGACCAAAATATGTTTTTAACCATGAGGACATATTTTTTGAAGTAAGGACATTTTGGCCGGTCCTCACAACTCAAGACCTGGTTTTAAAGTTCAGGTTTAAATTGCATTTTGGTTCGGGTTAGGTTAAGGGTTAGGGTTAGGCGATCAATTCTGATGGTTCAGGTTAAGGGTAAGCGGCTAGGAAATGCCTTATGTCAATGGATGTCCTCACAACGTCTTCATTTGCCCAGATATGTCCAGTTTTTTGTTTTTTTTTACAATCTGTCTCGGCGTCCGTTTGTTTATTTAATATTAGAATTCTTTTTTTTTTTTATAAATTCATGAAAATGTCCGTTTTACAATGCAGGATAAACATGAGGTAGAGTGCACCGTGTTGAAACCACGACTGGTAGACCACAGACTAATTCCAAGTCGGACGTGAGGACTAAGAGTAGGGGGGGGGGGGGGGGGGGGGAAAGACTTTTGTGTGTGCGTGTTATTATTGTCCATCCATCAATTTTCTGACACTTATCCAAGTGTTATTATTATATTTAAAAAAAAGTTTGGTTTGTTTGTTTTTTTAACTCATTCAGTGCCATTGACGGCTATAGACGTCAAAAATCCATTTGAACTGGGCTGGCAGTGAATGGGTTAAGAAAAATGTAGGTCAGCATTTTACTGTATGTGCCTCATTTCCTGAGCAGCCAAATAAGGTCATAAGATACCTTGGCGGTTCAGACTCCAGCGTTTTAGCTCACTGGTAGGGCTCTGCACTCCCAAACTGGAGAGATGGTCATTGTGCAAGTTCAACCCTCTTTCCCCACCACCCATTAAAAGGAAAAAACAAAAGTTTATCGCAAGAACAAAAAGTTTGGGCTTAGTATGTCATTATTTATTCATTTCGTACGTTTTTTGTTTTACTTTTTACCCAGGAGCCATACATTAAAATAGTTCTAATGTATATGGCACTTACATGCACTTTACAAGGTGTATCTGCTTCTCGCCTGGAATCAGCGCACATCTGTGACCACAATGAGGACACCGGTACAGATACATAATGGATGGATATTTTTACTACACTAAAATGGCAAAAGTGGTTACACTCTCACTTCATTAGGCGGACATGTACCATCCCGATTAAACATTCAGCTTTCACAGCCGTAACAAGAGACCTCCTACATATTAATGGATCACCCTTAGCACAGATAGCATCCATTTGCTATCTCTATAGATTTGTTGGTATTTTTGTACAGCTGAGTCACAGTATACATCACTGTAGTTTGCTTATTTGGTGTGATAAACGATATACTCTCAAAATTGAAACCAAATACAATGAAAAGAAGAAAAAAAAACATGTTGTGCTATCCTTAACAAAGAAGTTGAATTGTGTGGAATGTGGGAAAAGCGCACAGTGAAATGCATGACCACAAGGAATCACCTCTGCAGCAGACATGTGATGTTTGTCTGCCATTGACAAAGAGTTTGTTTATATATTAGAGAAAAAAAAAAAAATCTCCATGACTGTTGCACGCATCGGTTGTGCTCAAAACACAGCCTTGTACTTACAATCCAGCACATCAAATTAATGCAGCAGGGAGTGTGGGGGTCTTTCAAAATTCTTCGGACTAGTTCAAATATATATTTTCTTCACACACAAAAATGTAGAAAGATAAACAATAATGGGAAGTAATATTCTTGTTCCCATTTTCTGTTTTAAAGTGGAGGAAACGATGACCCAGCATGGAAACTGAGAGATGCATTATGGAACATGATAGCAGGCAAGGTTTAAAAGCGGCATGAAACGAAATGAAATTTACATCTATAATAATTCATTCATAAACCATAAATGGACTATGAGCAAAATTTACTTTGTTTACAGTTGTGTGTGCCAAAAAAAAAGCACTTTGTTTTATTCATTCATTCATACATGCATACATATAATCATTATATCTGAAATAACTCGGAGTGCATGGTGTAAATATAAATGGACTAGTACCTATCAGTAAGCAAAGTATTATAATAATTGTTATTTGTAGGAATAAAAAAAATGCTGGTTTGTTGTGATTATATTTCTGTTAATGATTTGTTTTTTGTTTTTATTTATGAGCTAGCTTATAAGCAAACTTAGCTTGTAGCAAACGTGTGTGACGTCATGCATGTTGATGCAGGAATGGAAGAATGTTGATTTGTTGTGATTGTTTTATGTTATGTTGGGGGGGTTTTTTCTGTAAAGCCCTTTGTGACAGCTCTGGCTGTTTGAAGGAGTTATATAAATAAGCTTGAGTTAAATTGAGTTTTATGTTGCCGTTTGCGCGATATAAATAAAGACGACTTGACGTCCTGAAAACAACACACAAGTGTTTCATATTGTTTCCCTGTAATGTCACCAATTTCCTTTGGGATCTCAAGAAACTATTGAAATATTTTAAAGGAACAAAAAGACTTCACTTACCAGAAGGGATCTGAAATTCAGATTCCAGATGATTTGGTTTTCTTCGCAGAACACAATGGAATGAATCACCGTTGGGTCTGCTGCAGATAATCGTGTGTGTGTTGTGTTCTAAGATGACCGCTGAACAGGCAAGATGAGCATGAGGAGGAAGGAGGAAGGAGGAAGGAGGAAGGAGGAAGGAGGTGGGGTTGGGGCAGCGACCCGCCCTGGAGAATATCAGAGCACATTAGTGTGGAGATGTTAAAGTGCTTGAAATGAGGATGTATTGACCAGCTGTACCCACGCGCACACATCACATGATCACATCTGACTTCAGCTGGAGCTACTGACGCACACGCACGTAAAAGATTATTATTTTTTATTTTTTTATCTAACCTATATTATTAATATAGGTTAGATACAAAAAAAAAAAAAAAATCGCCGGTCTACGTTGGTGGTTGCATGTTCTCCCCGTGCCTGCGTGGGTTTTCTCCGGGTACTCCGGTCTCCTCCCACATTCCAAAGACAAGCCTGGCAGGTTAATTGGGCGCTCCGAATTGTCCCTCGGTGTGCTTGTGAGTGTGGATGGTTGGTTGTTCGTCTCTGTGTGCCCTGCGATTGGCTGGCAACTAGTCCAGCGTTTACCCCGCCTACTGCCCAAAGCCAGCTGAGATAGGCTCCAGCACCCCCCGCGACCCTTGTGAGGAATAAGCGGTCAAGAAAATGGATGGATGGACAGAGCAACATATGAGACTCAAGCTTCTTGCTGTTTTGATCTAAATGTTAGGTAGGTCCTACTCGCATTTTTATTTATTTTTTTAATCCGAATGTGTTTAAAGTTCCTTCCTGTGTGTTTAGTTTCACTTCAGGGTGTGCGTGATTACTCGTCCTGTGATCACTGAGTGTTATTTTCTGCCACACAGTGTGGGCTTGCCCAATGTGGCAACAGGCTACTTCCGGTCTTTGAGACATTACTTACAAACAGGATTCCCTAGTCACTGCACAACACTAATGGCACTTTGGCTGAAAGTAGTAATTCAGGTTTTTATAGCAAATATGATGACAAGAGCACATTCATACAGTAACTAGAGGAATGTAACAGTGCAAACGCTAATAGAAATGGTCTTTGAATAATGTCTGTTACGGCACTAACGTGATGGGAAATACAAGGGATAGACCCAGGGACCCTTCTGAACCATTTGCTTTTGTTCGACATTAAAACAAAGAAATGTCAACGTTTAAGATTTCAGGTATTTTTTAAGTTTGGGGAAAAAAATTGTAGAAAATACCATAGAGAACTATGGTATGTACTTGCTTAAGTTTGCATTTAACTTAAGACGTACCGAAAACCTTGCAAGCTCCCGAAATGTTTTGTTAGAAATTTAGAAGGTTGTCAATTGTCGAAAATAATAATAATAATAATAATAATAATAATAAAAGTCTACATTTTGAAAAGTCTGAAAATTGTTCAATAAACATGCTGTAAGACATTACAACATTGTCAAGATTGCCATTTATAGCTTAATTTTTTTTTCACGCCAATATTTTTCCACCTCTTTCTACTGAAAATGAATATTGGCTTCAAATATCGGTTATCGGCCTCCTTGACTATTAATAATCGGCATTGCTATCGGCCCTGAAAAAAACATATCGGTCTATGTCTAGAAAACACTAGTGAGGTGCATGATATAAAGTATTAGATTCACTCTATAAAAAGCAAAACATAAAACTTCTATGTGTTTTTGACTCATATTCTGTCATTTACAATAATACATAAACAAGCATAAAAATTCAAATTTCTTTATAATTGAACAAACATCCGAATTCAGTAGAGGATTAAATAATTACACCCTTCCCTGAACAAGAGTTTACATTAGCTCGTTTGCTCTTTGCTCACTTCAGTGACAGTGAGAGAATTCATTTCTGAGTGGCAAATGCTGAAGTAGCTTTTGTCCTCTGATGAATAAAAATAGAACCCACGCTATATATAAAAAGCAGAATAAAGCATTTCCAAGTCGAATGTCCGAGCAAGCATTTCCATTCATTAACGGTTTCTTTGTCCTCTTGAAGCAACCGCAAGCGTCGTTTAACCGCAGAAGTCGGTGGATCCGAGTCGGTCACAGAGGACCAAAGCAACGCCAACAGCAGAGTCTGCATTCTGCCCGTACACCGCCGGCTGATCAAACGACCTCGCCACTTCCTGTCTCAGCACCTCGTTACGCGCGAGGGCGCTCCCGCTACCCGCGATCCTCTTGACCCCCGCCTGCCGCAGGCGCTCGGGGGGCATCATGGAGGCCAGGTTCTGCAGGATCCCCCGGCACAGCGCTCTGGTCACGTGACCCAGAGAGAGATTGGAGGCGGAGATGTTGGTCACCTGACCCAGAGTGAAAGGGTCGTGTCTCTCTCCCAGGATGGTCGGGCTCACTGTGAGGTCGCTGCTTTCCTGGTTCAGGGCGCAGCTGATCATCTTCTCGTATAGGGATTGCTCGTTCAGCTCCACACCTGCGATATGGAGGAATTGAATTGCATTAGGATTATTTAAATTTAGTGGGAGTCAAAATTAGTGTGTAAAACTTCAGTTAATTTAAAGTTCCTTTAAGACCACTAATTTTTTTTTTACGCGCGATTAATAGCCACCCCTTAATTACAATGCGGCAGACACGCCCATGCCAAAATTTTGCAGAAATAAATTTAATAACAATGCATATGGAGACTGAAACATTTTTAAAATGTGCAGAATTTCACAAGTTACTTCATGATAGATTAGATAACTCTTAATATGAAAAGAAAGCTGTCACCGTCTTACAAATGCAATTATGCCATCTAGTGGCAGAAAAATCATGTCAACACAAAGCAACATCACATTAGTTTTTCACATTACAGTACATCTTTTTAATTTTAACTCAATTTTATGAATTATCATGAAGTCACTGTAAATAACTAAAAGATGCAGCCATAGTTCTATTTAACATTTTTGTCCACTTTTATGTTAACAAGAATATGAAAATTTTGAAGAAAAAAAATATTGTACATTTAGAACAGATATAAAATGTGCAATTAATCGTGAATTAACTGTTGAAGTTGTGATTAATTACAATAAAACATTTTAATCGCCTGACACCCCTATTTAATATATATTATTTTCAAAAGATCATTTCACGAATGTGTGATATAAACGTTAATGTAGTGGTGTAGTGGCTTTCATGGAAGAGAGTAAATGTGTTTTTAAACTGAGCGAAGGTGCGCGATTATGCAAAAATACCAAAACAAAGTCTAGCCCACACCTGCGCTGATTTACACTGCGCCTCATGCCAGAGTTCATCATACCAACTCGTAGTCCTGCTATTTGGCATTTCGGATGGCAAATTGCATAAATAGTCAATTGTTTTGCCTGTATCGAGATCTAAAGTACTACAAAATAACGAGAAGAAATTCGAAACAAAACTGACCTGAAACATGATGAATAAAAGTACGCACCGAGTTCTTTCATCCAGCCGGTGAGCATTTCCACAAACGTGGCCAGCACATTCCCCCCGTTGAGCGCCGCCGCCACTGCCAAGTATGAAGAGCCAAAGTACGGGAAGAAGGCGACGGAGGATGCGGGCTGAGGAGAGTCGGGAGGTTTGAAGTCGGCTGGCATGGCGAAGGTCAGCTGGGCTGAGGTGCTTATGTTAAGAACTGGGACGTTAAGGGCATAAAAAAACGTGCAGTTACAACTACGTATGTGAGTTGGGAGTTAAAACAATCGATCGAACACAGATCGACTCATTGTCAACTATGTTTAAGGTTGTCTTCCCCTTTAACTCATTTGCTCCCAATAACGTGTAAATACGTTTTTTTTAAATGTCTTAAGTGTCCCAAAGACGTATTTATACGTTCTTTTGTTTTGTTTTGTTTTATGCTAGAGCATACAGAAGGCTTTGATGGAGCCTCTCAACTGCAAAGAACGGTTGCAGAAATGGTAGTTATTACACAAACGGCCAGCAGGTGGCAGCAGAGCAAAGGAGATCAACCAGGGCCATCTAGAAAAAAAAGCTAAATTACTTACAATTTTAAATAGATTTGTGAAAACTGATGAAACTTATCTCTCTTCTAATGCTAATTGCTGCAAAACGGAAACAGATAGAAACATACTTTTTTTTCCTGATGAAAGAAGAGACTTTAATCTTTTGATAGGTTCCATGCTTTTATAGCAATAGAACATAATATTCTGTGGGCCTTGCAAAATCAGTCAAAATCCAGTAAAACAGCCGGGAGCGAACGGGATTGCGAAATGTGAAAATGGCGGCGAGTGAATTTAAGAAGCACTGCTTTAAAGAGTCCATGCCAATCTTGGTTAAATTACCCCCACTGCAAGTTAGTCATTACAAAACTTGATCAAATGTGTTGGAGCGTTGTGGGTGTGACATTTTAGCACATATTGATTGGATATCTGCCCGAAAGAGAGAACTTCCTGTTTCACCTGCATCTGTCTGTGCACTCAAGCAGGAGTAGACAGCGCACTGGAAGTCTCCCAGAGCGGCCCCTACTGGCGTGCCAGCGGGGATGCCATGCCAGTCGGAGCGCGTGTGGCCCGCCAGCTCACCTGAGGGGACACACTTAGGAAGCAGGTGCAAAGGGAAGCCGGCGCCATTGAGACTAGAACATGCACACACGCACACACACAACTGTTATGTAGAAGAGTCTTAACTACAACAGGCTAGCATGCATTTAGTACAGCGGTCAGCAACCTTTACTGTCAAAAGAGACATTTTAGGATAAATAAATAACAAACAAAAAAACTGTCTGGAGTCATAGGAAGAAAATTGTGATGAAGGAAACAGTGTGTTAGTGTTCGGCTAATGTACTGAAGGCACAAAAATAATATGCAACATTCAATATGTGGAGATTCATTTTCCTTCTACCTTTCGTCTTCTGTTTTTGGATTTCTTTTTGCAGTTTTTCATACATATTTATACTTTTCTGCCTTTCTGACAAATTTCTTACATTTTTAGGCAATTTTATGGACATATGGTAATATTCTTCCTTTTTTGGACGTTTTATGGCTATTGACATTTTTTCTGCATTTTTTACTCTTAATTTTCTGACATTTTTTGGCAATTTTGTGTACATTTTATGATAATTTTCGGGATTTATTTTGTTTTGGACACTTTATGGTTACTTTTTGAACAGTTTCTTTCCTTTTAAAAATAACATTTTTGACTAATTTTGTGGTGATTTTAAGGTAATTTTGGGAATTTCTTATTTTGTTTTGGAATTTTTTTTTTCCAAAGTACATTTTTGGGCTTTTTTTTTTTTAGCCTTTAATTGATGACCTACAGAAAAAGACTGCACAGTCTGGGACTCGAACCAGGGTCACCTGCTCCAAGGACACATGATGTGGGTGCTCAATCAACACAGTGAGTTAAACATCGCCCCGCTTTTGGACATTATATATTTCAAATGTTTTCTTTTCTGCCTTTTAAAAGACTTGGCAATTTTGTGTACATTTTATGGTGATTTTCGGGATTTCGCGTTTGGTTTTTGGACATTTTTATACATTTTCTTTTCTGCCTTTTTTTTTGGTCAATTTCATGGACAATTTATGGTAATTTTCTGCTTTTCCACTTCCTTGTTGAACATTTTATGGTCACTTTTTGGACATTTTTAGGTAATTTTTAAAACTTTTAATTGACCTTTTATCTCTATTTCTGACATGTTTTGAATATATAATTACCGTATTCATTTTTAAATCTAAATATTTAAGTAATTTAAAGAATATTTTATCTAAAAAAAAAATCTGTTTTCTAGAGATCCACCGGAGAGGGTCGCATGCTCCAGAGCAGCAGGTTGCAGACCGCTGATTTATCACTAAAGGTGCCTAGATTAATATTTGAATGCTTAGACACTGCTAGCACATAAATCAACAATACAAACTGTTACATACATGTCCACATTCCACTGGTTTGAGGATGTGTTGTAGAATCCCCAACTGGCTGCATTCTGAGGTGTCATGAGACATCGGTCTAATCCACACAACATGGAAACTACATAGTCGTGAATGGTGCCAGCGATCGTGAAGTCCTTGAGGAACTCTGGCCTGCAGAAGAATATAAAGACCTTACAAAGAGAGCAAAAACAACAATGTCGTAGTGTACTGGATATGCGTTTTGCTCACCTGTGTTTCATGTACCAAAAGATTGTCGCACAGCCGAAACCTGTGGCTACGCTGAGGTGCGAGTTCGGTTTTGGAAGGGAGGACAAGAAGCTATTGTCGCAGCGGCCATCTTGCCAGGTGATCAGCTGACTGAAGTTGCCCCTGGACCAATCGTAACCTTCAAACAATAAAATGTTTATACTTTAGCATCTGTCCGAAGTACTGGAAGTACAGTACCGTATATAATGGCGTAAGCAGCAACCCTTTTAGTAGCAGTAAATTCATAACAACTGTAAATTTGTGAATTCTTTCGAAGCCAATGAAAAACAATATCACTGGGCGTTCATTTTTGTGCAGCGTATCAAGCACCAACCACACTGTCCATGACAAACGACATGAAAAAATATAAGGTAGAAAAAAAGTTTTACCTCTCTCTGCATTCCAAAACAAAACCCCGTGCATCTGTCCAGATACCCCGATACTGCCCACATGTTGCAGTTTGTCCCTGGGTAGCAGCCCGACGCATTGGTTGAGAGTGTCCAGTATCCGGACGACATCCTGCTCTTTGGCCTGGATATCGATAACACGTTTGCACATAAACAACCAGATATTTACGGCAAGAGTTTTTTTTTTTTTTTACGCCAGAAAAACTTACCTTTATCCCGTTCAAATCGGCTATGTCAGAAGCAGTTGGCAAACTCTGGCTTGCAGCAACACTCCTTGATTCACTTTCTAATAAAACTGCTTTAATCGATGTGGTGCCCACATCTAAACCCAGAATGTAAATCGGCATGACAGCTGTTACTGATGAAGCTCGTGCAGCAGCAGCAGCAGTACAACTCACTCTTCTTCTTTGGTGTTTGACTGGGTAACAAACAATGCATTGCTGCGCCCAACTGGAACTTCTCGTTCACTGTCATTGTGTTCTTATAAAATTGTTATTTTACCTAGGAAAGTGTATTTTAAAATGTATTTTTCGTCAGTTGATAACGCGCTTGCGGGCTTTGCATAGTTTACCAAAACCCTACGATATGCCGTGCACCGAATGCACCATTACCATCCCCATTCTGA
Organism: Festucalex cinctus; assembly: GCF_051991245.1. NCBI lineage: Eukaryota > Metazoa > Chordata > Actinopteri > Syngnathiformes > Syngnathidae > Festucalex > Festucalex cinctus. The sequence goes on from NC_135428.1 coordinate 3,843,822, forward strand.
TGACTGTACGCTTTCCATTTAGTTCCCACAATCCATTGCGAATAGCATGGACGGGGACTCACTGGCAAGGACTCCAGTTGGCGATTGATAAAAATGAGTGGGGCTTTTCTTCGGCATTTTCGCTAACATCCCTCGTAGCAGCTTCGCGTTCAACTCGACGCAGTAATATTTTACACATGATGCGTTTGTGAGTCCGCTGTGAGAAGCCCGTTGTTATCTCTCCGTAAGTATCACACTGCTGTTAGCACTAGCATTAGCAGCCTTAGCATGAACGCAGCGTTAGCACGATGGCGCTATGGCTAGCGATGCTAGGGTGTATGTTGAAAGAAGACGGCGGAAGTCGCCCAGCGCCTGTCACTTATTTGATCACAAAAGTGCCACTTTTATTTACTTATTTTTTTTATTTATTGGTGTGTGACTACGCAGTTATCTGTTAACGAATGAAACATATCCATGCTGTTGAATAGATCTTAAGGCATTTATCGTTTTATGTCAGGGATTACACATTTTGTGCAGTTAGAATTGTTATATGATGGATTATCGTGTTTTTTTTTTTAAATATATTTTTTAGATACACTAAATCTTTACACCTATCGACCAACTGTCTATACTCACAATTATTACATCTATTAAATATACAAACTGACTTCCAATGACAGATGTGGATCACCAGTTGTATGGCGTATACAAAAAAAATAAAAATCTACACACCCATATTTAAATGCCTTTTGTGATCTAAGAAACAAGATACATTTTTACAACACAAAAACATTACATTTGAATATGGGTGTGTTTTTATAGCAATTGAGCATGTGATTATACATAATTGCTATGTTAAAAATAGTAAATGATCTCATCCAGTTTTGGTTGTAAATATATAAAACACATTGCACGTCCTCTGCAGAATCTTCCTGTGACCCGAGACCAGAGCCAAGATGGCAGCCGTAGTAGCCAAACGAGAGGGGCCGCAGTTCATCAGCGAAGTGGCCGTGAGGGGCAACGCCGCCGTGCTGGACTACTGCCGCACCTCCGTGTCGGCGCTGTCCGGGGCTACCGCCGGTATCCTGGGCCTGACTGGACTGTATGGCTTCATTTTTTACTTTTTGGCTTCGTTCCTCCTGTCTCTGCTGCTCATTCTCAAGGCCGGACGACGATGGAAAAAGTGCTTTAAATCCAGAAGGCTGCTCTTCACCGGGGGCCTGGTTGGAGGTCTTTTCACCTACGTCCTCTTCTGGACTTTCCTCTATGGAATGGTGCACGTGTACTAAAATGACCCGCCTTCTCCTTAAACTAATTGCATTTTGTTTGAGCTATAGATGAGCCAAAAATAGATTTTAACGTTATTCCATTATGACCTGCTGACACAACAAATTATTTTTCTCCTCACACAATCAATAATGCCTTTTATTAACTCCATGCCTCTTCTCTTTTATTATCCTGCCCGGGATTATTATTTGGTTTGTAGTGTAACAGATTGTAGCACATGACATCCCAAACAAGGTGTAACTACTTGATGTTGCATTTTTCTGTACAGTACTGAAGTTTCAATTTAAAGAAATGTGATTACTGATTGGAATAAATGCCTCTGTACTTACATGCATTTGTCAAATCATTTTTTTTATGCTTTACTCACTGTCAAGATGACATACATTCATTTGCAACAATAAGACCTTTGAAATAAATAGGAATACACACATTTGAACAATACCACACAATACAAGGCAGACAAATTACAAGTTGAATTCATTGCATGAATTATAGCAGCATGGTATATTTGAAGTTGAGGTGGATAAATTTGGTGTTAAAATTGGACAGATGGGACGGGTCATTTGTGGATGAGGTTAAAGTGCGTAAAAAAGTTTAACAATGATCCTCAGGTTTTTTTTTTTCGGGGGGTGCTTTTTCTGTAATACTCTAAAATGCCTTAGGATGGCGCCAAAGCCCCAAATAATAGGGAAGTAGTTAACTGTCAAGGAAGCATGCTGCTGTGATACAGCTGAGAGATGATTATTGTATGTAGGGGAGGAGCTAAGTTTTAGCTGAAGTTAGTGGAATTAATGAAGAGTCTTTGCTGCATGTTTTTTTTTTGTTCTGTTGCGCGCTGGTATCTTCTGATCTGTGAGGCAGTTATTTTTCAGGGAAATGTAAGATGAGTTTGGGATCATAGTTTGTGGTCTATGTGCAGGGAATAGGGAGTCGGGACCTAGTCCTGGTGTCGAGATTTCCTGTAGTTTATTATCTCAAAGATTGTGGCTCAGGGAGTATAGTTTATTCTATTTTGGGGCTAAATTTGTTTTAAAATGGGTCAATTTGACCCACAATTTAACAGCAGTGTTAATACACTTTGAACGACTACTTCTACAGATCAGGTGATTGGCTGCTCATGTCACTCATCAATAAAATCAATCAGAATGTCATGTTGATAGAATGTGAGTGGCGATAGGCTAAAACTAAGGGATGTTTCCAGGTCACCGGCCGGATTCATTTTGTCATCCCAAAATATGCCATAATGATGCTGATATTAGTCCTAAATGCTGTTGCTGTGATTCCATTTTCCAGCAGCAGGCAATTGCAACATTTCTTCCTGTGTATCTTTACTAGGGGTGGGACAAAAAACCGATTCGACCGAACCATCGGTCGTTTAGGGGAGCTAAACGGCCGTATCGGTAGCAGACTTGTCAACCGATACAAAATCCGCCGGGAATCCTTAGATACATTGCTTGTAAAGCTGTGGACCGGATATCGCGTTGCTGTGAATCGGTTGCGAGTGAGGCTTTATGGTTTTCATAACAATAGCAAGAGTTCTGCACCGTGCTCTACTTGTTTTGTTTACATTTCAGTAGCATCAGTATTCAAGCTACTTCCGTGTTTACAGAGAGCTAGCAAAGTCGCGCTCAGAGACCCTTCATTCCCCGGATGTTGTAAACAGAATGCAAAGACGTTACGCACCTTTTTTTGGGGGGAGGGAGGCCGCCTACCGTCAACGCCGTGCTCGCGACACGCGCGCGCGCGCGCATTCGCACACAACGAGTGACAACATGCACTGGAGACAGTTAGCAGAAGCCGGTGCCGTACATCTCGGTATTTCCCATGGCTATCGAGTCCTCTCGGTGCACTCGGCGTACCAACGCCATCCCGGGCCGGCGTTGGTACTGCGCGCGAGCCAAAAAGAATAACTCCCGTGACGATCCAATGCATGGATTCAAACGACACAGGTATGTCCCACAGCCAACACACCAGCTATGCTAAAAGCACACTGCAAGTATCTCATTTATCAGTTTGTGGCTCCCTGTCAATGTACACAACTAGCATGAGCAGCAGGGAACTGAGACGTGCCCGCAATTACGTCATCAAACTCAAAATGAACGACAGCCCAGAAAACAAAACAAACAGTCGTGATTCCGTGGTCATCATCGTGTCTCAGATTAAAAAAACAAAAAAGATATCATACATTAACCAAAAATGAATGTGATGACAAAGAAAAACAAAAATTGTTAAAAACAAAAATTGTTGATAAAAAGGTTAGGGCACTTTTGGAAATATTTTTGGATATATTAAGTTGTTAAAATGTGTTTGATAGATTTATTGTTCCATAAGGTGGCTTCATATTTCTTTTGGCTGGACGGTAGGTTTATTTCATGTTTCTGAAATACTTCACAATGTGCACATATTCTGTTTAATTGTGTTGGTGTCTGTCTAAAGGTTAAATATTTATATTTCATATTGAATTATCAGCCTTTTGTTTTCCTGATCCTTATTTTTAATTAAAAAAATAATAATTATAACTGTCAATAACAACTAATAAATATTTAAACTGATACATTTTTCAGTCATATCGCCCAGCCCTTTGTTGCGGTCCATTTAAATACAGTAATTGATTCAATATATAAAAATATAGTTGTTGTTGTTCTTTTTTAACAAATTTGTAGATACTGTAAACATTTGTGGTGTTTTAAGAATGTTTACAAGCAACAAATGTCACTATAAGTTTGGAATATTGAAATTAATCGTATCGAATCGAAAATTGTATCGTTCCCAAACTTAATCGAACCGTATCGAACCGTTCTGTTCTAAAAGATAATCGTTTTTCAATCGAATCGCAACTTGTGTATCGAGATTCATATCGAATCGGCCTCATGTCAGAGATTCCCACCCCTAATCTTTACAGGTGGTTGCCTAGGCTGGTCTCTCCGAGCAGGTGGTGGGTTCCACTTGTACCTCTCGAGACCTTCTCTGCGGGTCATTTTTGTCTTGCCGTGGCTTCCATTTTCAATTGTGTGAAGCGAATGTGATATGATGCTTTGGTTCCGCACCCTGTGGAGAGAGGTTGGAGGTGTAGCGCTGGCCCGTGTTGCGTGGAATGGTGGGACCCCGCTTGTCCTCGGTCGGCTTGTTCTGAGCCTCCAATACTTCAATATCTTCTGTATTTTTCATCGAGTTGGACGACCCTTTTTCTGCTGTTAGTTTCCGGGATCTCCTCTCCCTTTCACGATGTTTCTTCTCTCTGATTGAGTTCCGCTCTTTCCTAATTTTCAGTGAGGGAAAGAAAAGCCAATGGATTTACATTTGGAGGAAAAACATTATTTTTCAAGCCAGATAATTTACATTTTTACAGCGTTTTTCAAAGTGTGAGGTGGTGTGTCTCCACTAGGGGCCGTCAGAGAACTTGAAGGGAGTGAGAGCATTTATTTATTTACTTATTTATTTTAGGGGGAGGGCGGGAAGTGAGCATTCTGGAAAAGCGCATGAAAAGTTTGTTGGTTTACAGTTACTGTAACATCCATGCTAATTTCCATTAACCCGTCTATTATTAAGCTATTAAGCTAGCAGGCTTTTGTTATTCTGTGGTATCAGCGGTTAAAGTGACAGTGTGTAGGATTTAGTGCCATCTAGTGATAAACTAAAAGAATGCAATGATTTTGAAGCACACACAATATAAGGTGCCTCAGAGAGACGACACTTTGACCGCCTACCACCAATTACTACACTCGCAAAGTTCTTCTCCGGGTATCCGTAGCAGAAATATGGCGGCGAAACCTGTCAGCCTCCTGTAAGGCACGCCACAGCCTATGTAATCTAACTAGCGATTACTAGACCTACAATTATATATTTTTTAAATTTAAAAAAATTTATGTGATAGAACATTTTTTTTGCGGATAATTGATATTAATAGTGTTATTTTCTTAAACAAATACTAGTTCAACACTAGATGGTGCTAAATTCTACACACTGTCAGTTTAAGAAAATGTATGTATGGATAATTCTGTTTTGTTTTATGTGTCAGTATTATGCCCCACACTCCGAAAACGCCCAAATACTGTACATAAATCCTACTTGAAATTGATGATCTCAAATTTCTTGTTTCGATAGAAAGAGCTGGTGTTCATCATGTACAGCAGGATCATATCACACACAAAGGCTCCCTGGAGGAGAATTACATACTTTTAAAACAATGTTGAGAAAGTGCTCAGTATATACATTGTAAATACAGTGTGGCAGTGTAATTCTAACTCAGAAAGCATATTTGAAGATAACTCACAATTCCTAGAAGCGCAACACCGGAACCAATGGCAATTATTGTGGGAATAATGTTGAATTTTCCTGCCTGGCCATTGATCATGATGTCAAAGCGAATTCCATATACTTTATACAAAGTGCGAAAGGTTTCCCCATTTTGATCCTTATAGTATCTGGCATATCTGCAAGGCAATGACATCAGATGGTTGAGTGCGCAAAGGTAAGTAGGAGGACTGAAATGATGTACCTGAAGTTGTATCCTGAAGTGACAGAGTTGTTCAAGTTTATGTCCAAACGGGTGAAGCTGTACTGTGGATTGCACTTTGAGTAGTCCTTATCCAAATCACAGTACCACTCAATTAGGATACCAACAGACCCACCCTAAATGAAAAAAAAAATGATTGAGAGGGTGGGGATATCTTTTCTTCTTTGCTTGTCCTCAGATGACTGCCACTTTTAAAAAAAAATATATATATATATATATATATATATATATATATATATATATATAAATATATTATTATACCACTAAAAAAGAAGGGTTTGCAGATGGCTAGTGATTGAGTAATAGTAGGTTCTGACTTATCTTTCATTTGAAATTACTCCATGAAGTGTTAAAAAAAAAAGTTGCATTCCAAGATAAATATTTGGCATTCTTATTGTAAAAATATATATAGTTTGAAAAATTGCAAGGAAATACATAAGGATCATGGTAATTTCAACCATTTGAGCTGCCCTAACCATTTTGTATGGTCCTTACAGGTATTTTGATTATTTGACCTTATAGCCTTTAAATCCTTTGGATATTATACCGCCTTTGACAAAGGAGAACAGCTATAATTGTTCTTCCATTCTGGCATTTGTACCTTTCCAGCCATGTCCTGGAAGTCGTGTCCTGCCCATTTGAGCAGATCTCCGAGGCGAAAGATGGGACAGTAAGGATGGTCCACTTGGTCGTAGTAGCATCTTTTTAAGTAGCTGTCATCAGCGGTATCAAGAACGTTGGCCCTATGAAAGTGAACACAGCAGGTAAACTGAAGGTAAACTGAAAAGTTCTCCAAAAGATCCGGAGGTGGAAAAACCCCTATAGACAAACAACCACTTACACTCACAATCACACCTAGGGACAATTTAGTGTTCAATTAACCTGCCAAGCATGTCTTTGGAAGGTGGGAGGAAACAGGAGTCATTTGTTTTCTCTTCTAATAATAATAAAAATAAAAACTGTGAAGCATGGTGCACCGAGCATCTTAAAAAAGCTTTCACGGCACACAAGCAGTACCGCATGTCTGTCATTCAGCGGTGACCATATCACTGGCATGCCTGCCTTAATTTAAAACACATTCCGAGAGCGTGTGGAGTTCACCGACAACTCTCAACGATGCTTTATATCACCCACATCCGGTCAAAAAAACATTCCGAGTGTCAGGAAACCGAAGAAAGACGTGTGCTTCATTTCAATGAGCTCATGACGTGCGTAATTGCCGCGACTAGTGCCATCTGTCCACAACACTTGAAAGCGGAGAGAGGGGGGAGCCCATCTCGTGCGACACCTGTCCACAGTTAGGCTCGCTGTCAAGGGCATCTCGCATGACTGTTTCACTGTCTCGCTGAGTGCAATGCACAGGCCGTATTAATAGAAAGCTCTCTGCGCCCTAAAGCTATTTAAAACACCCATGAGCTATATAGGCTATATTTCTCAGCTCACTTACTGATCTATGAAATGATGCCTTGGAATCTGAGGAACGCCACTACTCACCACCACCTGGGTACACTTACTTTGAAAATTCAAACTTCGGGAACCTGATGAAGTTTTTGATGTAGATGGTGAAGTTTTCGGCTTCACTCAGTAATGGGACTCTGGGGGCGGAACATAGAAAGCAGAACAGTTGTTTAAAAGGAATGCAAGCTTCGTACAGACTGTATGAAAAACAGAAGGTGTGAAAATGTCTGGAGGTTCTCACATGGGTCTCTTGCTGTATTCTACAGGACACCAGGCATGAATCTCGCAGGTGCCGGTGCTGTTTATACACAAGCCTGTTTTAATTCCTGATGGAGAGAGTAAAGATTCTTGGAACTGGTTTGGTATCGTGTGAATTGCTAATGATTTAATCCGACATATAGCAACAAACAAACTAAAGGGAGGATCTTCATTTTTGTATCAGCGCAAGGCTCACTGCTCGTGTTAGCCAGTTTGGCAGACCGGTCAGAATGGATGTCTGAGATCCACCTGGTGGAGTGGACGATCAGGTAAAAGTCTATTTAAACCTTACGCCTGTTCAGATCAAAGTTAGCTAACATTATTATATAACTTTATTTCATACTCAATATTTTAATGTAAACTGCATAATTATGGTTCCACTGATATTTTGATAGGCAGAAACACAACAAATATTTCAGATAAACTTATATTTAAAATCTAGTGCTGTCAAAGTTAAAGCGTTAACTAATTAAGCACAAAAAATATTGCATTAATTAATCATGTTTTAATGCAGATAAATCACTATTAATTTTGACTGCAGATGATCCCTTTAGCTGACAGCGGATGGTTATGTTAAAGGTAGCGCAGGTTATGTTTGAGCAAAAAACATTACTAAATGTATTAAAGTAAATCATTTGCTAAATGTTTGTGTATGACATTCAGAATATTTGTTCATGTTAAACTATTGTTTTTTCGTTTCATTTTAAATTATGCAAGTAATTAACTGATTAGAAAAAGAGCAGGATGAGTGAGGATGAATGCAGTGGATCAAAAAATGTTGAAGACGTTCTCATAACATTAAATGTTAATAAATTAACACATAACAGGTACTCTTTAAATTTGGTGGGCAAAAAATGGTGATAAAAAGCCGTTTTAATTAAGCGATTAATAATGATTATTCAAAATTCTAAGATGGAGTTAATCTGATTAAAAAATGTTATCATTTGACAGTCGTAATCATCAACATAATACTTTTGAGGTCTTAAGAATTTGCGCACTATAATATTAAGTGGTTTTAATTTATAAATATATGCGTTGATATTTTTGTGAAAACTCTTTATGTAGCTGAAAGTCTGCACTTTATTGGCATCTTGTTCTATTTAAAATTCATTGTGGTGGTGTATCATGACAAAATCATGTAATAGTCTGTCATCATGTCATATTCAGTGTGATGATTATAATTTCACTATTGCACCAGCAATTGTTAGTGATAGAAGACAGGAAATTCCAATCCATGTACAAATTTGTGTTATTTCACTACTGTAGGAACAGAACACCATCATATACCGAGGACCCCCTTTCACACTCATAATTTATTGACAAGAAATGCTACTCACCATGCCCTGCTATGACAGCCTCCCCCTCAGTGCAGTCATCATCACTAAAGCATTGGCCATTTGGTACCTTGAAACTCTGTCATGCATAAATGAGAAGTAAATGAAAATAATGCAAATGCAGAAGCAATTCTATTTAAGCAATGACAGAATTGGAGGACATTTTCTTGTCCTCCTAATGAATTTTGAAATAACCTACGCATAAAATGCAGAAACACAAACAAGACAAAAGTAACAACCTGCAGTGTTTACTAATTGACAATTCCGACACTTCCGGGCGTTACTGAAACTTCCGTAATGCAACGCGATGGTAACAGCGTATTGTATTGCTTTTGCTTGTGACTAACATACAAACCAGGCAGATTGTTATAGTTAGTACCGTACTCAAATGACATCTCATCATATTTTGAAATCAAATAATCATCACAAATCAAATTACAACATTCCAAAGTGCAATGCTTTTCAATGGGTGGACAATATCCACCGAGTAAGACCGCCATTTTGACTGGTAACGTCAGCTCGGAATTATCAATACCAACTTTAGCTATTCTTTTCTCTAGTACCTCTTTGATGGCCAACTTATAAAATAGTTATGTCTTCCTTGTAATTGTTTGTTTTAAATACTATTATGCTTTGAAGTTGTGTCTCTCCACAAATATCCAACCCTGCTACTAAAACCTTATAAGCAATGTAGACAAAGAAAAAATAAAGAAAAAATAGCACGCTGCATGACTCAGTAGAACATTATCGAGCTAATTACTCAAACTATAGTTAGTCCAAAAGTCCTCAATTTTTCATATTTTTTTTTTCAATATGTCACTTCAACCTACAGTACACAATACCATTACTCATATATGACAAAAATATTTTTATATAAAAGTTTTTCTTTTAACTAAATAGCTAAGTTTTCCTTAAGCAGCTAGCCTTGCAGCTAACAGCGACTACGCTTGAGCAAAATGCTAACATTAGCCTTGTTTTGCAACACAGGTATTCTCAGACTTGTTACTGTAATTAGTGTAATACTAAAATTAAAGAAGTAATTTAAGTACAATTCATTGTATTTAATTGTAAAAGATTAGTTTGCAAGATATTTTTTTAATATATGATTTTCTGGTGCCAGAGTACCTGTAACAGGGCTCCTTCAAAAACAACAAAATATATGATCAAATAAAACTGAGCTATACAAATCAAATAATATGGCTTTAGTACCAGTACTAGCATAAATGAAAAAATAAAATCAAATCAAACAAATGCTTCCTCAATTGTCCTCGAATCCTGGAATGACACATTTATTAACATGGATACTGAGCCTGTGTGCACTCACCTCGGCACAGAAGCCCAGCCTCTGATTGGGGGTCTCAATGTAATTTGTTACCACGAAGAAAACCTGCTCTCCCTGCACAATACAATTAAGCTTTCAGTCATTCTGATGAAGAAGCAAAAGGTTAAATGGATTACACTCTGGAGAAGATCAATGTTGTTAAATCGCGTCAGGCAAACGCTGCTGCTAATGACATTCACCCAAGTCATAATAACTCATGACAAGTGCTACATCAAGACGATTGTGGTTTTACATACATTCGGCGGAATGACGTAGTCCTCGGCACTCCACAGGTGAAGGCCGCTCCCAGAGCTGTTGGTCAGTGTGACGCCTTTGAGCTTGGTGATGACGGAGGACTGGATGGCCTCCTCTCTTTCCTGGTAGCCCTTCTTCATCACAAACACCCACCTAATACGTGGAGCAACACTTCAGAATTGAGCTGTGAGTTTTGTCATCAATTTACATCCAGTAGATAATGTGCCCTCAGACTCCATACCATGCCCTGCTTTGATCCTGAACAAGATTGGCAGTAATTATCTTCTTGTTTTGGGGCCATTGTTACATTAAGCAGATTAATTCCACCTGTAGGATTTGTGCCATATAAGGCCTGGTTATTCAACACTGAATTCTTATTTACAGTTAAATTGATTGACGATTCCTGCATTTAGCTGGTGACCGGTACAGGGTGCATCTCGCCTCTTACCCAAAGTAAGTCAATTTTATTTAAATAGCACTTCACAGAGTGGACAGCGTGCTTCACAGACTGTAGTTAATATGCAGCATCACATTTTATATTTTACAGATACAGTAATAATGCCGGAGCCAAGATTCGCACCCAGAAACAGGTAGATGTGCTAACCATAGGCTGTCGTGCTGCTTACACTTTGTCAAACACTTTTTATAGAACATTCTAATCAACTATTCATTTAGAACATTGATTTTCTGTTTGTAGTGTATCACTTTGTTGTTGAAACCCAGTCAACTCTGGTTGTAAGCCATTTAACTCAGTCTTAGTGTCAACTTCTCTCTGAGCTAGAAGGGTTACTAAGTATTTACAATTAAAATATCACACACATGCTCTGCCACTTTAACCGAGCAAAGCAAACGCACAGGACTTGCACAGGCACAACTATTTTTAACTTTGTGAATCACTTTGTGGAAGGTTAGTTTATGCAGCAAAGGCACCCTTGGACCGAAACAATGGGGGGGCAAGTGCAGGACTGCATCTTACCCGATTATGTATCCCAGCACGGCCAGTTGGTAGATTCTAAACAATATTCCGATCTTCCTGTTCTCGGCGATGACATACTTTTCCGTCTTGTAGTTGAGGAGGGAAAAGAAGAAGGTGCCCCAGCCGGCCATGTCGGTGGTCGCGAGAGGGAGTGAGGGAGCAACACCAGGCAGTGCATATCCCCTCCTCAGCTGGTTTACTCGTCAGGACCACTGTCACTCTGCATGCTCCTCCAACATGCCTGAAGGCAACATGAGCACATGTTACATTCAACCATTCACCAGCCTTTTAAAATGACTTTTGAACCTGACTTCAGTGTTTTTCTTTGCAGGTACAAAAAACAAAAAAAAAACAAAAAAAACCTACATTCATCAGGGGCACTTTTTGCCAATAATATTGATTGTTCACACACTTTCTATAAATTCATTCCAGCACCACTTACACTGTACTCACGGTTTTTTTTTTTTTTGCACAAGTACACGTGATAAAGCAATTACTATGCAAAAGGTGTGAGTCTGGCCACCAAACACATCACAATTAAGAACAATTTCACATTTATAATCCCGACCTGACAGCAGGGAAAAGCAAGGCAAAATACAAAAGTACAAAAAAAAAATCCACACACATACAAATCCATACACAAATTGGTAAATAAAATTAGTGTTATCTATTGGTCTTGCTCTCTCCCAATATGTGTTTATATGTATTTGAATAATTTTTAGAAACCTTGAAAAAATGTCATAAAACATGCCTCGGTTCTATTTAAATACTGTGGTTATATTTCACGGATTTTCACTTATTAATGCAGGAGGGTCAGGAGCGTAACCTCTGCGATGGAGGGGGGAAATAACGGATATTAACAAAAACATTTTTGCAAAGTATTCAAACGTTTTTCCTTCTTATTCCATCCAAACATTATCTTGCCTAGCAATTATTGAAATCAATTTCATTATGTATATTTTTATGTAATTTCCATAATTTAGAATTTACCCCATTGTGTGATCATTAATAATAATTTTATGTCTGGAAGTGTACTCTTGACTTGTGCCTAGTAGTACTCTGAAACTAACATATACTGTACATAAATATGAATTGTGTTATTATTAGAATTAGTTTAATGTTGTTTAAATGGGTTCTGAACTAGTACTGCACTATAAAACCTAAATAGGGACAATAGCGACTATTTTGAGTGCATTTTTTTTTTCCATTTTGACAAAATAAAAACGGATAGGCTAGCTCACTGTACGTTAAGTGACCCGGTACAAATTCCTTTTGTATTAAATGAGAATCAGAATCTGTACTTTTTGTTTTTACTCAGAACTGAAGTTGAATTAGTACTTCTACATTTACCTTTTTTTTTTTTTTTTTTAAACACGTTTGGGAACTTCTACTTAAAAACTGAGAATTTTTTGCCATTTTTTTTTTTCCAGTGACTAATGTACACTGTGACTGCCTATGGTGGTGTTCATTATTTTTAATAAGGAACTATGCTATGCTGAGTGATAGTGAAGCCAAATGTGTGAGCCACCTACCCCCACCTGCTTTGTGAGGATACAGGTCGACATTTCTTACTAGTTAGCCACCAATGGCAAGTCACCCTACAATCCCTTCATCCAATCAAAGCCGGAAGCTTCTAGTCGCCAAGATCTTTCTAGAAGGACCTCAGTGCCATGTAATATTAATCCGCGTTCCAAATCTTCTAAAAAAATCGTTTTCTAGGTACTATATTATCAATAATTGATCATATATATTCTTAAAATGTACTTTAGGTTTAACGGGTTTCAAGGTAATAAACATAACAGTTTGAAAAGCTATGTGCTGCTGGGGGAGGAGGAACTATTTTTTTTAAACTACGGATGGATATTGCCAATGACGTGGTAGCGCCTAGTAGTTTATAAAGAAGTTGGCCGTGACCGCACCACATCAACGTCTTGAATACCGTCACTTTGTTGTAAGTAACATCTCTTTTTGTTCGCGCTATTGAGTCAGTTGTCTGTCTTGTATTTAAACGTTTACGCTTACCTGGTCCTCGTACGCATTGGAGGCTGTTATGTTTTAACAGTGACGCATTAAAAAAAAATAAAAATAGTTTCACGATACTTGGGTGTTATTTTTGGATTAACAAACTACTATATGAGTGTAATTTAATTCCATCGTCGTACATTTGAGAAGTTGGGGAAATTTTTAGCTGTCCGCAATAACAGTGACTTGACATTTTCAGTGGTAGCGTCCATTATGGGTGGCGGCATCTGAACAAAAGGGAATCAACAAGGTCTCAAAATGGCGCTGTCGACTGGGATGTTAATGGCTGATTACAACCAATTTCTTAACATACAATTTGTTATTACAATAGTTTGCGGTTTTTTTTAAACTGTGTAATGATTTTATTAACAAAAACTTTATATTAAATATACATCCCTTAACTGTTGTTTTTCTGTTCAGGTTAAGACCTAAATACAGTTGTTTTAATTCCTCTTAGGTGCAAACATGCAGATCTTTGTGAAGACCCTCACTGGCAAGACCATCACCCTTGAGGTGGAGCCAAGTGACACCATCGAGAATGTCAAGGCCAAAATCCAGGACAAAGAAGGCATTCCCCCAGACCAGCAGAGGCTCATCTTTGCTGGCAAGCAACTGGAAGATGGTCGCACCCTCTCCGACTACAACATCCAGAAGGAGTCCACCCTCCATCTTGTCCTGCGTCTGCGAGGTGGCATGCAGATCTTTGTGAAGACCCTGACTGGCAAGACCATCACCCTCGAGGTCGAGCCAAGTGACACAATTGAGAATGTCAAGGCCAAAATCCAGGACAAGGAAGGCATTCCCCCAGACCAGCAGAGGCTGATCTTTGCTGGCAAGCAGCTGGAAGATGGCCGCACCCTGTCCGACTACAACATCCAGAAGGAGTCCACCCTCCATCTTGTCCTGCGTCTGCGAGGTGGCATGCAGATCTTCGTGAAGACCCTCACTGGCAAGACCATCACCCTCGAGGTCGAGCCAAGTGACACAATTGAGAATGTCAAGGCCAAAATCCAGGACAAAGAAGGCATTCCCCCAGACCAGCAGAGGCTGATCTTTGCTGGCAAGCAGCTGGAAGATGGCCGCACCCTGTCAGACTACAACATCCAGAAGGAGTCCACCCTCCATCTTGTCCTGCGTCTGCGAGGTGGCATGCAGATCTTTGTGAAGACCCTCACTGGCAAGACCATCACCCTCGAAGTCGAGCCAAGTGACACAATTGAGAATGTCAAGGCCAAAATCCAGGACAAAGAAGGCATTCCCCCAGACCAGCAGAGGCTGATCTTTGCTGGCAAGCAGCTGGAAGATGGCCGCACCCTCTCCGACTACAACATCCAGAAGGAGTCCACCCTCCATCTTGTCCTGCGCCTGAGGGGTGGCCAGTGATCAATCAATTCCATTTGTTAATCTTAAAGTGAAATATGCTGTTAATTTCAAAGGCACATTGCCATGATGACCAAATGTTCAGTGCACATTGTTGGAATAAATGATCATTCAAGTTCTGGCTTGTGATGTTTAACTTTATTTTACTTTATGGACCTTGCACACTTACCTGCCGGAGGTGATGTTCTGGATCCAGATCACCGAGCTCACTTTATGGTTAACCTCTAATAGGTATTTTTAAATTGGACCCCTATAAGAGTTTAACTTGTAATACATACTTTTAAAAGTAAAATCTAATTTTTAACTAGCATTAAGTGTGACACTGAGTATGAAGGCCTACTAAAAGTAACAAATGTCACCCAATGTGTGAAAACATAATTGATAGTGTTATGA
This sequence comes from Festucalex cinctus, assembly GCF_051991245.1. Lineage (NCBI taxonomy): Eukaryota > Metazoa > Chordata > Actinopteri > Syngnathiformes > Syngnathidae > Festucalex > Festucalex cinctus. The sequence goes on from NC_135428.1 coordinate 3,859,001, forward strand.
AGTGTAAAAGTTGGAGTTTGCTAAAATACAGTGCTACAGAGAACAATTTCACATTTATGTCAACCTGACTGCAGGCACAATACAAAGTACAAGTACACAGTTTTGTCTATTCCTCTTTACGTCAATATTATATGCATCTATTGTTACCAACGATAAGTTCCGTGAATGTTACAAAAACATGCCAGCAGCGTATTAGGGTTATTTCGATTTAAGATATTCATTGTTGGGCCCTTGTGCCATCTAGTGACTGTAGCTAATTGCATCGAAGTTTCAGACAGCACTTTTTTTTTTTTTTTTTTAAACCTACCCCAGTGTTTGATTGCGTGCGTCACCTGCACTGAGGCAAACGACAGCGCCATCTCGCTACCATTTGGTGTAAAAGTCGCGTGACTGGACAGCAGCAGTAAACCCACATTGTGACTCCTAGTGGTGATTTCTTTGACTACAAGTAATTTCTTCAGGTACAAGTCACGACTTTTACGAATACCTGTACAAACTTACCGTTTTTTTCTACAGGTACATTTTTTGTTTACTTTTTTTGTTTTACAGGTACATATTTTTTTTTTTATACAGGTATTTTTTTTTTAAATAGGTACAAATCACGACTAATACAGATACAAATTTAGATACATTATGTTACTTTTGCACCATATTTACCTCCATACAGGAACCTTGTGTTTGTGTAAATATACAGTACAGTGGCCGAGAGTTCATGACAAATATAAACGCCACAATAGTTTGTGTGAAAATTTGACTATTTTTGCTAAGTAATATTTTGCATGCCTACTCCATCCAAACATTTAGTTGATGTATAATAAATTTGAAAATTTCATGTAATTTGCCTAATATGCAATTTCCCCTATTGTGGGACTATTAAATAAATGAACGAAAGTATTCATATGTCTAATAACTTCTGTTATGAATAGTGAATTACACTACCCCAAATTATTAGCTCCCCTGGTTAAAATGCACTTTTATACCCGGATTAATAAAGTGAGTCACTCAAAGTTCTCCAAGGGTTGTAAACTCTCAAATCCAGCGAGAATTCATCTCGTAAGGTTATTCTTAAGCATTTAAATGAATTCCCCCCCCCCCCCCCCCCCCCCATACTTATTAAATTATGTGTGCCACAGTATTATTGCAATGAAACTACAGTATTAAGTCAAGCCACTTACCAGCAGATGGCGCCTCCACCTAATGGCTTTGTCGTTGCTACACAACTACTCGAGTGTATATTTTTAGTCAATCATGTAACGCAAATTATGTTCGATGGTGGAAACGTACCATTATATGCAATTACCCGGTAAGCTTTTTGACCAAATTTACCTTCAACTCAACCAGCTCAACTTTATTTGATCAAACAAAACCACAAAAATATAGGTTCAACCATTTATTTCAACAAAGTGCACTTAACTTGCAAATGCCTTTAAAATTAACAGCAACATTTGAACAGGCTTAAGAAGATGGAATTGCAACTTGATTACTGGCCACCCCTCAGACGCAGGACAAGATGGAGGGTGGACTCCTTCTGGATGTTGTAGTCGGAGAGGGTGCGGCCATCTTCCAGCTGCTTGCCAGCAAAGATGAGCCTCTGCTGGTCTGGGGGAATGCCTTCTTTGTCCTGGATTTTGGCCTTGACGTTCTCAATTGTGTCACTTGGCTCGACCTCAAGGGTGATGGTCTTGCCAGTCAGGGTCTTCACGAAGATCTGCATGCCTCCTCGCAGACGCAGGACAAGATGGAGGGTGGACTCCTTCTGGATGTTGTAGTCGGAGAGGGTCCTGCCATCTTCTAGCTGCTTGCCAGCAAAGATGAGCCTCTGCTGGTCTGGGGGAATGCCTTCTTTGTCCTGGATTTTGGCCTTGACGTTCTCAATTGTGTCACTTGGCTCGACCTCAAGGGTGATGGTCTTGCCAGTCAGGGTCTTCACGAAGATCTGCATGCCTCCTCGCAGACGCAGGACAAGATGGAGGGTGGACTCCTTCTGGATGTTGTAGTCGGAGAGGGTCCTGCCATCTTCTAGCTGCTTGCCAGCAAAGATGAGCCTCTGCTGGTCTGGGGGAATGCCTTCTTTGTCCTGGATTTTGGCCTTTACGTTCTCAATGGTGTCACTTGGCTCAACCTCTAGGGTGATTGTCTTGCCAGTCAGGGTCTTCACGAAGATCTGCATGCCTCCTCGCAGACGCAGGACAAGATGGAGGGTGGACTCCTTCTGGATGTTGTAGTCTGAAAGGGTGCGGCCATCTTCCAGCTGCTTGCCAGCAAAGATCAGCCTCTGCTGGTCTGGGGGAATGCCTTCTTTGTCCTGGATTTTGGCCTTTACGTTCTCAATGGTGTCACTTGGCTCGACCTCGAGGGTGATTGTCTTGCCAGTCAGGGTCTTCACGAAGATCTGCATGCCTCCTCGCAGACGCAGGACAAGATGGAGGGTGGACTCCTTCTGGATGTTGTAGTCTGAAAGGGTGCGGCCATCTTCCAGCTGCTTGCCAGCAAAGATCAGCCTCTGCTGGTCTGGGGGAATGCCTTCTTTGTCCTGGATTTTGGCCTTGACGTTCTCAATTGTGTCACTTGGCTCGACCTCGAGGGTGATGGTCTTGCCAGTCAGGGTCTTCACGAAAATCTGCATGCCTCCTCGCAGACGCAGGACAAGATGGAGGGTGGACTCCTTCTGGATGTTGTAATCTGACAGGGTGCGGCCATCTTCCAACTGCTTGCCAGCAAAGATCAGCCTCTGCTGGTCTGGGGGAATGCCTTCTTTGTCCTGGATTTTGGCCTTGACGTTCTCAATGGTGTCACTTGGCTCAACCTCGAGGGTGATGGTCTTGCCAGTCAGGGTCTTCACGAAAATCTGCATGCCTCCTCGCAGACGCAGGACAAGATGGAGGGTGGACTCCTTCTGGATGTTGTAATCTGACAGGGTGCGGCCATCTTCCAACTGCTTGCCAGCAAAGATCAGCCTCTGCTGGTCTGGGGGAATGCCTTCTTTGTCCTGGATTTTGGCCTTGACGTTCTCAATTGTGTCACTTGGCTCGACCTCGAGGGTGATGGTCTTGCCAGTGAGCGTCTTCACGAAGATCTGCATGCCTCCTCGCAGACGCAGGACAAGATGGAGGGTGGACTCCTTCTGGATGTTGTAGTCTGAAAGGGTGCGGCCATCTTCCAGCTGCTTGCCAGCAAAGATCAGCCTCTGCTGGTCTGGGGGAATGCCTTCTTTGTCCTGGATTTTGGCCTTTACGTTCTCAATGGTGTCACTTGGCTCGACCTCGAGGGTGATGGTCTTGCCAGTAAGTGTCTTCACAAAGATCTGCATCTTTTCAGCTAAAATGAATAAATACAGATTATAGGTGAAAATCAGTTAAGTCAAATATGCATCTATCATTTTAGATAAACACTTAAGCCACTGGATATTTATAAACGTCTTACTCAAAACACTTTGTTTTTATTTTATCTTTAATGTAATAAATTTACGTAGGAGGGGGTGGGGGGATCGTTTAAAAAAACAAGCCAGTCGACAGCGCCATTTTGAGGCTTCGTCAACTCTTTGTTCAGCTGCTGCCGCCCATAATGGCAGCTGTCTTTGAAACTGTCGAGTCACTGTTAAAAGCTATTTATTCATTGTCCTAACCATTACACCAAAAACGTAATAGAACGTAGTAGGGAAACGCCTATAATAGTTCGTAAAACCGAAGCGTACAGACAAGTATTGCGGAACCATTTAGACATATTTATTAACAACAAAAGTTCGACCCCACCCGGCAACAACGACACATTTCACACCAAAGACCATCGACTCAATATCTCGAATAAAAAGCTCTGTTACTTACAATTTAGTTTGTAGATTCTTGCGACTTGTGAGTCTTCTGCTGACGATCTGAACAGCGTTCTCTGAAAACCGCTTTATAAAACGTTGAGGCTGCCACGTCATCGACACTATCCATCCGCACTAAATATAGTTCCCTCCTTTCCCGACACACTGCATTTCAACCTTTATGGTTTATTTCGTTGACACCCATAACACTGAAAGTAAATGTTCTGAATACATACTATCTATTTTCGACAACATCGGTATTATAAAACGTTTTAAACAAAACAAAACACTTGGGTAACCCCGCGGAATAATATTACATGGCACGAAGGTCCTTCTTGCTGGAATTTTCGAGAAGGATCTTCAGCTTCTCGAATCCTCTTGCTTTGATTGGATGGAAGTATTGTTTGTTTGGCTTGTCATTGGTTGCTGAGCAGTAAGTAACATGGACGAATATCCTAATGACAACAACAAACTAAGCAAGACACAACAGGACCTTGTTAAACATACGAGGCCCTTATTTTTGTGTTTTGTCTTGCCGTGGCGCAGTGTTGTGGCATGTGTATTCGTTTTTGCGTAGTCAAAACCTGCTTGTCATGTTAAAGCGTGGAGACTAAATGGCACTAACGTGAGATATGTTGGATATTCATCACAAATATACTGTATATGCACAGTTGGCCTCACCTTTAACTTCATATATCATAATTCCCTATTAAAAGCAATAGTTGTGCATTAGTACCTGAAAAATAAAGAAGAAGGCCCTACTACAATAGTTAAAAAAAAAAAAATTGTATTAGTAGAAAAAGTACAGTCTCTGAGACCGAGTGTAATATGTGTAACTAGGTACAAAACAAAAATGCATTTGTATTGTCCATTATATGCACCACCCATTTTGATAATTTGGCACAAAGAACTGATAAACTGCATGCAATAGTTTTCTGATATTGATATACGAAACTTTTTTTTTTTTTTAAATATTCTTTATTAATCCACAGAGGTTGAAAAAGTAACAAGTCTATTTTGACACAGTAAAGTTGTGATTTGTTTTTAAATGTTTGCCGTAAAAGTAAAAAATTATCAGAAAAAGAAATATTCTAGTAGATACCTGAAAAATGTACACATGACCACATTTTTGTACTGTTTCTCCAGCTTTCTCCAACTCTTCTGGGTTCACTGAAGACTATATTTTCCATAGGTTTGAATGCAAATGGTCACTTGTGTACCATCGCCAAGTCAGATACGCTACAGCTCACCCACGACCCCGAGGATAAGCAGTATAGACATGACATATGAATGAATGAAAATTAGTAAATGACATTAGAATTGGCAGCATGGATGGATGTCGTGCACAATATCAATATCTAAGTGTGTCTACAGGAAACACTTCACTCTACAACATATGGACTTGTACTTTACCACTATGCGTGGCAAGACACTATTAAGGACCAAAGTCAAGTCCAGTCACCCTTAATTTCATCATATAAAGCAATAAAGTAAAACCAAATGCTTTGATATGGGTCCTTGGCCTCATGACTTTCTAAATATGGCTGATGATATGGTAGGCTACAGCTCATATTCACGTATTTGGGTCACAGCATATCATCTAGCACATGTCACATGACACCAAACCCGTGATATACCACGTCAGAGTTTTCCAACACAGCTGTGTTTCAGGCTGAACTAGTTCAACCCAGGAGGAACGTGTTTGTGCAAGTCTGCTGCTGTACTTTGCCCTTCCCCTTACTTGGAAACAATTACAGCGGGCCTTGAAAGTGTTCCAGGAAAAAGGCACTTGTAAAAACTGGTTTATCACGTGAAAGGCATGTATTCACAGGTCCGGACAACAAAGATGTTCGAGATAATCACATTTGAATAGAACCAAGAGGAATCAGTTGTTGTTAATGAGGACAGCTTTGTGTAAATAACCTGTGATGGACTTTTGACGTTTGTACCTGTATCAGACGGGCCATCTTGATTCCACACCACATTTCGCAACATACAAGTCAGTCCTGTTTTGCGAGAACTTTCTAAGGTTAGCTACATACAGTCACCTTTCTTGTATAACTGCTAGCTTGGAAATATGCCGAAAGGATGACTGCATTGTGACTATTTCCTGTTGTTTCAGAATGGACCTTGTGAAACATACCGGTGGCTGCCACTGTGGAGCTGTTAGGTTTGAAGTCTGGAGCTCTCCAGACCTCCATGTTTTTGATTGCAAGTATGGGTATTTCATTATTGTATTTTCTGAGTATGCAATATGAACAGCAATAATAATAAAAACATTGTTTCTTTTGTTTCCCTTTCTTTCTAACCTTTTTGTCATTTCCAGCTGTAGTATTTGTACAAAGAAACAAAACCATCATTTTATTGTCCCCAAGTCCAACTTTACTCTTTTGCAGGTAGGAACCTGATTTTCAATAGAATAAAATAGTAAATAAAACAGTTTACCGGTATAACCTCAAATATAAGAGGAGGCATGACCTTTTCTTTTTCTCTTCCTAGGGTGGCGATCATCTGACCACATATACATTTAACACTCATGCTGCAAAGCACACCTTCTGTAAAAAGTGTGGAGTTCAGAGCTTCTACACGCCACGCTCCAACCCTGATGGATATGGTATGAGGGAGAACTGCTTTTACACACCACATGATTCTCACACCATTGTAATGTTAACATAGTTTGTTTATACCGTAAACACCAAAGTGATCATGGTGTGAGTTTATTGTACAACAACAGAAACTTTAGATAAGGAATCCATTAAAAAAAAAAAAAAACTCAAATCTGTTGTTGTCCAGTTATAAAATATAGGACACAAGCAGTTTTGGTTAACTTATGATACCCCCCTCCCCATTATCTCCTCAGGCGTCGCTCCACACTGTCTGGATCCAGGCACAGTGCGAAGTATCAAAATAGAGAAGTTTTTTGGGGACACATGGGAAGAAAGCATGAAAGCGCACAAGACAATCAAAAACATGTCAAAACACAAGGAGGGCATTCAACTGGAAGAGACAAAATAATTTTATTGTGGTTATAAATATCAAAACAGTGCAATGACAGAATGATGTTTTACACAAAATGAATGACTGAACATAATAAAGTTTGTTTTTGAGGTAAAACTGATTCATATTGTGAGTTTATTTATTTAGGTCATCGATTCAGTGGTGACTTAATGGTCTCCATGCATGCAGCACTTCTGTGTTTGGTATATGGTGGCGCGTATAAGCTAACATTACATAAAAGATTAACAGCAATACAATCACAACAAAACATTCTTCCATTCATACAACATAGGCTTTGATGGTTGAAGCAGTCAGTTAAATACATCATACAAAGTTTACTGATTAGTATTTTCTAAATTTGAGTAAAATTTTTTTTTGCAATAATCAACTTAGATTCGTATGGGGATTAATCTGTATAACATCGAATCGTGATACGGATGAATGGTGACGTCATCAAAAGGCTCTTTATATCTGATTGGAAAAGGCAAACTATTAAATATGGCGTCCTAGTAGCTTGACACAAAAACTGCTACCAGAAATCCTTAATGTGATGCTCTGCATATAGTCCATTTTTACCCTTTCTATATTTACAGCTTATTCAAGTCATAAATAGCTACAAGTATAACATCATGATCACCTTCTAATACATTTTATTAACCTTTGGTCCCCGTGGAATCATCTGGAATGTGTTGACGAACATGTAGCGTGAGAAGGTGATGTACAGATGCCGAAACCAAACCAGTTGACTGCGATGACAAAGCATGGCAGCCTGAAAAGAGGACAGAGAGGAAATGAGAAACTTGAGTGAATAATATCTTTAGTAAACTGATGCTTCTCAGCGGTACAGTACGTCCAAGCCTTACTTTGCACTGCCTGTAGCCCTTTGAACCTATTATGCAGCGGAGCGATGACGGAAGCAGCCAGCTGAGAGGAAGTTCCAAGACGGAAATATATTTCCTGAGCAGGCTGACAGTCACCAAAGAGAACAAACGGCAGTCTGGGGAACAGGAAGAGACAGTTTTTGGTTAACGTTCACTACAGCTGTAGATGATTATTATAAATGTGGACCCGTTCTCTTGGCACGTTAGAGGAATTGAGAGTAATACAGCACCGCTACAACAGAGGCGTCCTTATATGACCCTCGGTATCAAGTTACATTGGGCTGCACTACACACTCAAAATCTGTATGTCGAATTTGTTTATGATAAAAACAGATTTATTTCGTCTCATCATCCTATACAGGCGAAAATGATTGGTGTCCTATTTTGGGTTTACAGTGAATTTATTCAACGGGTGCCCTTAAAAATAACAAGAAAGCTGTAAGAAGACGTGTTTAAAAATTAAAGATATCTCTCAACTAGCCATCTGTTTTTAATAGTGCTTGTTGGCCAAGAGGCGATGGCGCCATTCAATCGCACGGCACATATCGCTGGCGTTGGGCGGAAACCTCATAGTCACAATTTGATCAATTTAATATTTTTTTTCAAATATCTATAAGATACTATTGGTCAGTCCTCACGTGAGGGTGTTATTTTGACAAATTATTTACCAATCTAAAGTGTTGAAAATGGCTTGCTAGCTTTGATGACGCAATGTTTGAACAAACGTGCAATTTTTTGGGTTCTCAAATTAAATTAAATTGACCAAATTGTGACACTGGAGCTTTCGGCCTGGTGCCACTGATATGTTTGTAATACCCATTGAATTATTATTATTTTTTTTTTTACACGTGTACAAAAGTTAACTTTTTTTTTTCCTGCTCATATTTAGATAATGTTCAAACGATCACTTTTGTAAAATTGAGAATCATGCTTGTGGGCCACATAGGCTTAAATCACTTTGTGAAAACTTGTTGTATAGTCACGTGAAGAAGCTTCAGTCACGTTGGCGCTACATGTAATTCCTCATACATGTGGATGACGTGTTATTCAATCAGTTAACCGTCAAACCTGTTTGAGCCTGATTGATGACGCACCTTCTGGTTTTTAGATGACTCATTGAGGTTTGTTTTGATTCAACCTGGCAACTGTGGTCACTACGTTGTTGTGATGTCAAGTCAAGTCAAGTCAAGTCATCTTTATTCATACAGTGATTAATTACTCTGTTTCTTAACTAGATTGAACACCCTATTGACCATACTGGCTCTCAATCTGATAACACCGTGCCTGAGTTTCCCCTCTCTGTTATTATTTGCATTTAGCAAATTACGTTACATTAAGAATAGACAGGAGGCACAGTGATTCTTGATGAGCATGTCTGCCTTACAGTTCTGAGGTTCAAGGTTCGAATCTGTGAGGGGTTTGCGTGTTCTCGCTTTGTATCCTGTTTTACTTGGATACTCAGCTCCTCCCACATTTCAAAAACATGAATGTTAAGTTAATTTAAGATTCTAAATTGTCCATAGATGTGAATGTGTGAATACACAGGTGAAACTATTATTTATTTTGTATTTATTGGATTTTATTTATTTATTTTTGCAAATTTCCCTTAATTTAATCATTAAAAAAAAAAAACTTAATTCTATTTTTAATTTTCCATCACATCTCTGTCTATGTTCAATTGTTGGTTGATTTGTTTTTTGAAAAATAATAATTTTATGTAGTATTAGGATTATGCGAGTCCATGGAAATTTTTCTGCCTTGTAACAGGAAACTGGCCCCAAAGTAGAGAAACTCCAGTGTAAAGGACCACACGATAATGAGTACAAATAAAAATCCATGCCTAACAACAGCCGGTATGACACTTTGCAACTGTAGTGTGCACAAGAGGGCGCTATATATTAACAAACAACATGTATCTTGCCCCAAAACTGTATTAATAAACTGGTATGAATTTTTTTTTTTATTGTTGGGATTTCTTAGTAGCCATCACAAGTTGAAAAATAATGACAAAATACGGCAAAGGTGTCAAATTTACCGTTGGGTAGTTGGTCAGTGTAAGCAAGGTGCCTGTAAGAGAGAGAGAAGCAAAAACGAGCTGTTAAAATTGTCAAGGCAGGTCTTGTGTTTGAGAATGTGGACACAAATGACTCAAACCATCCAGTTGCCAAGATGCAAGATTAAAGATTTGCCTTCTATGATCACAACACAAATTCAACCAATGCCTAAAAATGAGGCTGTGCGGTGCTTGCAAAATTCTGGAGATGTCAGTTTGTAATAGATGAGGTCTGCAGTTGGATCCAAAGTCATAAATGGAAAGATTTGTGACCAAGACTGATCTAGTTTGAAGATAAAAAAAATAAATAAATAAATTTATGCCAGGAGAAAAGCTTGTTTGGTGAGACTCGCAAACCAGAGCTGCCCTACTTCACCGCGTTAGTGTCAGGATTTATTGCTGTTCTCTGAAAGCAAAGCAGGCTGCTTTTGAGGATTCTGTTTGCCATGTACAACAGTCCCGAAAAACATGGTGAAAATGCAAGATGATTGTTTTCATGTGTCTATTTTTTCCCCATGTTGTCCTTGATCAAAGTGGGAAATGTCGGTGGATTAAAAACACCAAAGCCTTGAAAGTGAGCCTACCTGACAGCTTTATAGATAGCTATGTGATTGCTGTGGCCACTCACTCCTCCTCCATCGAAGGTCAGCACCTGAAACAACAAAAGATGTGTCACTGTGGGTGGAAGGGCAGAATCCGCATGTCCAAGGGTGAGTGAGGACAAATCTATCGCCAGGGAGAACAATTTTCCGGGTTAGTTGTCGGATTTCTGACTCCGTCTGTGGAGGTACTTGGCAGCTGCCACCTGGTAGTTAGAAGCATTTTTTTTTCTGTGTGCATGCTTGCACCCATGAGGAAGTGGGGAAAAAAAGCAGGTCTGAGGCAAAAAAGTACAATTTGGCAGTTTCTCGGTAGCCTATTTTGTCTTTGCACTCTCAGAAAAAAAAAAACTTAAATATCAAGAAAGGCCACAATGTTCTGCAAAAGGAAAATTAACTACTAAATGATACAAATACCGTAAAATTCAATTTAAAATATCAAATCAACGTTTTTCCCTGGAATTAATCCTTGCGGCATAAACAAAGAAAAGACGTTTTAGTGGATTTGACCGTGCCCAGGGGTGTCACGTTACCATCTAAAATATTCATAACTTCTCTGAAACTGTTTACTTTTCATGATTTTTTTCCAACAAGCGAAGCATTGTTCACTTTATTATTATTATTATTTTTTTCCCCATATGGTTTTCCATACAGTTTTTACATTCTCTTTGAAAAAAAATCAGATTTTTACATTTTATTTAATTGTTGCAGCTTATATTATGGGGGTTTTATAATTATTTTTAATTTGTTTATTTTTTACCCATTGTATTTTTGTATTGTATTGACTGTTTTTATTTTCATAGTTGGTTTCACGACATTTTATGTGTATGACAGTGTCCAGATCTCAATGTGCAGCACTTTGGAAATGCTTGTTTATAAAATGTGCGATAGAATTTAAGTAGATTGGATTATATCCCAGTGTACGGAATGCCAAAAGGCCATTCCATGCAGTACTTGCTCAATTCATTTTATGTCTATTGTTACGGCTGGCGGCTCGGGCCCGCCGCCGGCTACGCTCTCCTAGTATGTATGTGTGTGTTTGTGTCGGCTGGTGCCCGTATAATGGGACTTCAGTTGAATGCGCCAGCGCGACACCCGGGATGGACGACTGTGCCAGCGCGACAATCTGATTGGACGACTGTGCCAGCGCGACAATCTGATTGGACGACTGTGCCAGCGCGACAATCTGATTGGACGACTGTGCCAGCGCGACGCGCGGATTGGACGGATGTGCTGGCGCGACGTCCTGGGCGGTGGTCGTCCGCCCCTACGCCCTCGGTGGAGCAGCTCCAGCCCTCTCCGCCAATCGCCGACTACCACCTGGCCGGACTGCTCCACAATAAAAAGCGCTGCATTGCCGCTCCTCGGGGCGGCTGGAACTTCTCAGTGCAGCTCGCCTCGTTCGTGTCTCTTTCGTGTTGCTATTTGGTGTGAGACACTCGCTAGACCCGTGAGCTGGGTAACCCATTTTGTGCTCGTGTGTATACTTGTATCATTCCCCTTTTGGTTATTGTTGTGTCTCCTCCGTTCTGTCAGTGCTGTCAACTACGGTTATTAGTTGTTCACCTCCCACTTTCACTCCCTTGACAAACCCCTGCCTGAAACGTCAATTAAAACTACTCAGATCTTAAAGTCGACCCCGTGTTTATCTACCTTTATTTCCTGCTATTGTGTTACTTCCCTTCCCCTTGACGTGCCGGGCGTAACACATTGGGGGCTCGTCCGGGAGCCAAACTCCCGCGACAATAATAATTGTAGATTTAATTTCCGGGTAGGGGACAAACATTATTGTATATAGATATATTAATTGTAACCAGACAGGCCAAAGATGGCGTCTTTTGATTTAAGAGAGTTTATATTAAATCCCTCAATGGAGGATCTGCACCATTGTAGGAAAGTGGACCTGATAGAAATTGCAGAACATTTTTCTATTTTTGTTCCGAGCCAAATTCGAAAGGATGCATTGAAGGCTCTTGTCAGGGAGGGGTTGGTGGAATTGGGCACGTTGCCAGCAGAGGAACCGCTCCCTCCACCCAACCCAGGGTTCACAACACCTCCTCAGGACAGTACGAGGCCCGTCCTGGGCCCCCCCATGGCTGAGGCAAAGTCCGAGGGTGATGGACGGCCCGATCAACCGTTCCTTCGCTCTCGTTTAGACCGCTCATCCAGTGGGACAACCGGCCACTCGTCTACTGAGGCGCGGCTGAAAGTGCGCCTAGCCCGCCTCAGAATAGAGGCCGAGGAACGGGAGAGTGCAAGAAAAGCCCATTTGGAGTTGGAGGTTCGGAGAATGGAAATTGAGGCGGATAAAGCTGTTAAATTTAAACGGCTGGAGCTTGAAGCTCAGCGTGGCCTCGCAAGCCCCGGTCCTGCTGCAGCACCGCCTCCCACCTCTCAACCCTGCTCTGCTTTCGATGTAGGCAAATACCTTCCCCTCATGCCCGCTTTTAGAGAAAGCGAAGTGGATTCGTATTTTTTCGCTTTTGAGCGCATTGCAACGGCCCTGCAGTGGCCGCGTGAAGTTTGGCCTCTCTTGTTACAATGCAAAATACAGGGAAAAGCCCAGGAAGTGGTTGCTGCATTGCCACTGGAAGATAGCTTATGCTACGAAACGGTGAAATCAACTATTTTACGCGCATATGAACTAGTACCTGAAGCCTACCGTCAAAAATTTAGGAACTACAAAAAAGCCCCAAACCGCACCTACGTCGAGTTTGCCAGGGAGAAGGGAACCCTTTTTGACAAGTGGTGTTACTCAGCCAAAGCCGATACTCTCGCTACTATACGGGAGCTGATCTTGCTTGAGGACTTTAAGAAAAATCTCCCTGACCGGGTTGTGGTATACCTAAACGAACAAAAAGTGAAAACCCTCGCCGAAGCCGCTGTTTTGGCCGACGAGTTTGTTCTGACACACAAAAATGTATTTAATGTTCATGTTGACAGACCTCGTGTTCCATTTACGGGTTCTGCTGAGAAACCCGCTGCCGATAGAGTCAAAAACACTGACCGAGAGTGTTATTACTGCCACAAACCTGGGCACGTCATCGCTTTCTGCCCCGCGCTAAAACGTAAAGTGGGTCAGCCCGCTTTAAACCCAAAAGGCGTCGGGTTGATTAAATCTGACCCGTGCACCTTAGTTCCCGACGCCACCAAAAATCCTGACCCTTGTTTTAAACCATTTATTTTTCAGGGATTCGTTTCTTTTTCGGGAAAAGCCTCTGACCAGCGCCCCATCCATATTCTTAGAGATACCGGGGGTTCACAATCAGTTATTTTAGCCAGCGCACTGCCTTTTTCTCCCGAGTCAGCATGTGGTTATGGGACGGTACTGCGAGGGATAGAGATGGGATATATTCCTCAGCCTGTTCACCTCATTCACGTACAATCCGATCTCATTTCCGGATTTTTCCCAGTTGCGGTGTGTCCCGAGTTGCCCATCGAGGGAATACAAATGTTAATGGGAAATGATATAGCCGGGGGTAAAGTTACTCCAGCCCTGCAGGTGGTAAATTCGCCTCAAAGAAACGATGAGGGTCCCCCAGAACTATACCCCATCTGTGCCCTCACGCGCGCGCAAGCCCGGAAAAATCCTGATATTGATGTGTGTGATAGTATTTTTGCGTCTACCATGTCTGACTCATCCCATTTTATACCTGATTCTAAAAAGTCAACGACCGCATCCCGGATCCAGGCTGAATCTCCAACATTCACTCGTCTCCTGAAGGCTAACGAAATAGCCAAATCCTCCCTTGCAAACGTTCAGTCAAAAATGAAAAGTCGTTTTGACAGAACAACTGTGAACCGTAGTTTCAAGGTAGGTGATAAAGTACTCGTGTTACTTCCTGTTTCGAATAGCGCATTATCTGCAAAGTTCTCCGGTCCTTACATGGTGCAACAACAGCTTAATAAAACTGACTATGTAATTAGTACGCCGGACCGGAAACGAAAAACCCGTAGATGCCACATAAAAATGCTAAAACAATATAATTCCCGCGAACCCAAAATAGAAGCGGCCAAAAGTGGCCCGCCCCCAAAACATATCGACGTACCGGATGCAAAACCTATCCATCAACGTTCCTATCGGGTAAATCCCACCAAACGCCTTCTTATGAAAAAAGAAGCTGAATACCTATTGAAAAATGGATTGGCCAAACATAGTTTTAGTGCATGGAGTTCGCCTTGCTTGGTGTCTCTATTGCTGTCTCTATTGCTCGCTCTCCAACACTTGGAGGTATACCCTGGGTCCAGCTCTTCGCCGATTACTGTGCATACCGATCATAACCTACTTGTCTTTTTTGTCACACATGTACAACCACAATCAACGACTTATGCGGTGGGCGTTGCTAGTACAGGACTTCAACCTCACCATCCGCCATAAAAAGGGGTCGGAAAACGTTTTGCTGATGCCCTGTCCAGGTTGTAGGTATGTTTTGTTGCACGGTGTTTATTTGATGTACTTTGACTAGTATCTTAAGGGGGGGAGTGTTACGGCTGGCGGCTCGGGCCCGCCGCCGGCTACGCTCTCCTAGTATGTATGTGTGTGTTTGTGTCGGCTGGTGCCCGTATAATGGGACTTCAGTTGAATGCGCCAGCGCGACACCCGGGATGGACGACTGTGCCAGCGCGACAATCTGATTGGACGACTGTGCCAGCGCGACAATCTGATTGGACGACTGTGCCAGCGCGACAATCTGATTGGACGACTGTGCCAGCGCGACGCGCGGATTAGACGGATGTGCTGGCGCGACGTCCTGGGCGGTGGTCGTCCGCCCCTACGCCCTCGGTGGAGCAGCTCCAGCCCTCTCCGCCAATCGCCGACTACCACCTGGCCGGACTGCTCCACAATAAAAAGCGCTGCATTGCCGCTCCTCGGGGCGGCTGGAACTTCTCAGTGCAGCTCGCCTCGTTCGTGTCTCTTTCGTGTTGCTATTTGGTGTGAGACACTCGCTAGACCCGTGAGCTGGGTAACCCATTTTGTGCTCGTGTGTATACTTGTATCATTCCCCTTTTGGTTATTGTTGTGTCTCCTCCGTTCTGTCAGTGCTGTCAACTACGGTTATTAGTTGTTCACCTCCCACTTTCACTCCCTTGACAAACCCCTGCCTGAAACGTCAATTAAAACTACTCAGATCTTAAAGTCGACCCCGTGTTTATCTACCTTTATTTCCTGCTATTGTGTTACTTCCCTTCCCCTTGACGAGCCGGGCGTAACACTATGACTGCTCCTCCAACCTCCTCCACGTGAATTCACTTACAATTCTCCTTCAGTAATGAATTGCATTTTTGTCTCGCTGCACTCTGTTGACATTTCCACCAATTAGACCTCTTTTAGAGATAATCTTAACAATTCTTTGATTCTAAATTTTCTACATTCCTTCCTAGCTAATAGCACAGAACAGCATCAGGGTTGATAAGAGTCTGTCTGGAAACACACAAATGGAATCTAAATGCCTCACTTGTATTTTAGGGAGGCTCCAAATACAGTCACGCTTGAACAGAAATAATAGGTAGCTTTGCAGGATTTTTACAGAAGCCACAGGAAAACAGAGAAAAGCGGCAAGAACGTTGCGGTTCCAGAACATGTGCTTAAGCTAATAATACATAGATTGCTAAAGTTATCACACAGGATACGTGCATACCATGTTGAAAGTGTGAGCTCTGATGTGCTTCGCAATTATAGAGGTGACCAGGGAGATCCTCCATTCTGCTTTGGGATCATCTGGAAGTTTCCTGGAAGGAAAAACATTCTGGCGTCACTTGGTTGCAGCGAGATTACATCAGGATTTTACTGAGATGCATCATGTCTGGATTGTAACCCTCACGGGAGTGACAAAGTGAAAATTGCAACAGGGGTGAGAAAATGTTGGAAAGTTGGGATATTAAAGGTGGTGCGCTACATAAACGTCAGCGGTATGCAACCTGCGGCTCTGGAGCTACATGTGGCACTTTAGTCCCTCTCCTGTGGCTCCCTGTAGATCTCGAAATAAAATTAGTAGAAAATATTTTTTCTAACATGCAGTTTTACTAGATAAAATATTCTTTAAATTAATTAATAATTTAGATAACAAAGAATAATTAAATATTTTAAGAAAATGTCAGTCCAAAGTTGTACGTTGTCAGAAAGTGACAGACCAAAGGTAGATGAAATTCTTTTTTTTTTTTTTTTAAATTACCTAAAAATGTCCAAAAAGTTACCATAAAATGTCCAATAAAATGTCATGAAACTGCCAAAAATGTCAGAGAATTGAGTAATAATAAAAGAAAGGCAGAAAATAAAACGTTCAAAAAGTAACCATAAAATGTCCAAAAACAAAAGAAATCCCAAAAATTACCATAAAATATACACAATTGTAAAAAAAAAAAAAAAAAAAAAAAAAAAAAAAAAAAGTCAGAAAATGTATTAAAAAAAGGCAGAAAAGAAAATATTGAGAAAAAAAAAACCTATAGAATATCCAGAAACAACAGAACTTCGCCAAATTACCGTAATATGTTCACAAAATTGCCAAAAATGTTAGAAAATTGATAGCAAAAAGGTGGGGAAAAAAATGTTTAAAAAAAAGCCATAAAATGTCCACAAAAGAAAGAGCAGTGGCAGAAAATTACAATAATATGACCACAAATTTGCCCATGTCACAAATATGACAAAAAGGCAGAAACATGTAAAAATGAAAAAACATGAAAAATTTAAAAAAAGAAAAAAAAAAAGAAACAAGGAAGACAGAAGAAAATGATACGTATTGGATGCTGCTCTCATATTTTTGTGTTCTGGTGGAGCTCTAATAAGCTCTTGGACCCTCAGCACATTAGATTAACACTAACACGCCGTTTCCTTCATCACAATCCTCAAATGTTTTGTGGCGCCACACACATTTTTGGGTTATTTTTTTGGCCTAAAATGGCTCTCTTGACAGGAAAGGTTGCTGACCCCTGTGTTAGATATATGTATGTGCATAATGCAGGGGTGGCTGCGGGGCCACGTCTACTCTTGCTCCCTTTCCTTTTGTCGCAAACAATGAGTCAGGACAGTTGAGCAAGTAGAGGGAAGTGATGGATTAGGTCACAAATCTTTTGGCTGCCAGGGTCAGGCTTTGGTGGTGTGCAGGGGTCGCTGTGTCAGAGGGAGGAGGGGCTGAGTTCACAGATAGGCCTGGCATCATGTACCGTTCCAATGTCACATCATGTGTTTGTACCTTTTGAACAGGACAACCAAACAACAGCAAGCCAATTAAATTGTGGGCTTGACAGATATTGGCCAAACTGCAAACGTCAGCCAAAGCCAATAGCTGTTTTTCAGTCGTAAATAAATCAGGTTCCACGTTTTATGCTTTCTTTCCTGGATTGGGCTACTCCCATCCACCAAATTTTGCGAAAACGGACACTTGAATATTTGCTAGTAAGAATCTCGTGCCTTATATTATAGTGTGCTGGTGCCGTCTTTCTCACTGCTGCATTTATTCAGCTGTTATTTTAGACATTTCGCTTCAGGGTGAGAGGGATGTTGGGAATGAACAAAAGGCACAAGACACCTGACCTTTCCTCGAGCAGACCAAGTGTTGGCGTCACTATGACAACACAGCAAAATGTCCTAAAATAACCTACCCATCTACCACTTGTAGCTTTGCATGCCTAATCACTTGCAGGCGTTTGTGTGCAGTTGCTGAACTTTAGCCCAGTGAGGGGATTTTGTGCATATGTGTTTGTGTGTGTTACACAAGGCTTATTTAGTCTGGTCACATGGACTATTGGCGTGGAGAAACATCAGA
Source organism: Festucalex cinctus (assembly GCF_051991245.1). Lineage (NCBI taxonomy): Eukaryota > Metazoa > Chordata > Actinopteri > Syngnathiformes > Syngnathidae > Festucalex > Festucalex cinctus. The sequence continues at coordinate 3,877,102 of NC_135428.1, forward strand.
CGGCTGTTCACACAGTCACATACTCTTTATTGTCAACTTAAAACATAGCTGCAGATTACATAAAATTAACAGCAGTTTTCTGGCATCTTTTCTCTGTTTATTTATAAAATACAGTGCATACTTAATATGGATCACAAAATAAAAAGAAAACAACATTATCCGACCATCCATCAAATCCAGTGGCCAAATAAATACCATTAGAAATATCTGGTAGTATAACCACATTTCAAGGAATGCAGTAAAGTGCAAAGAATTAAAATAAATACAAATCCGTGCTTCAAGTAACACTGAAGTATGTCTACTATTTATCTAATAGAAGTCCTGATAAATGAAGTGTTTCAGAGGTCGAGTTTTAGGAACACAAAATTTAATGTGAACTTGTTCTGAATGCCTGACTGTGAAGTATCAGTCGCCATGTAAAAGGAATACGTAGAAGAATATAGTATAGTATTAAGAAGAATATAGTCATGTGAATGGATATGGTTTTCAAGTAGATAGATGGATGCCATTTTTGCTCTGTGTACTACGCTGTACATGAAGTGAATGAAAAAAAAAAATCCCGATCGGTGTGTAACCGTATTATTTAGCGGTGGAAAAGAATTTAAAGCATTCCTTCAGGAGCAAAGAATGAATCTGTAATGATAGATGAGCTACTCAACTCAACTCAACTCAACTCAACTCAACTTTATTTATAAAGCGCTTTAAGAACAGGCAAAATTCACAAAGAGTGTGATCCACAAACGGATTTCCAAGGATGTCCAATTCTATGCGTCTCTGTACCCCTCTCTCTACCTGTATTGCAACCTGCTAATGATACGTTCTGACACTTTAAAGCGGCCACTTCCCTCTGAGAACATCCTGTTTTAAGCCTAGTACTGTTGATCAAGTCAATTGTAAGTTTGTCTTGGCTACAGCACAGTGAACTGGGCTGTTCAAGAACCAGTTATAATCTAACTAGAGACATTGGTTGATTCATGGACCAAACACCTGTTGTGAATGTTGCCGTTGAACTCCTTGTTGGAAAACAGCCATTTGTGCGAAAAGTACCAAAACATTGAACAGATGGACCCGTTTAGAGGAGGATTTAGTGCCATCTAGTGGTGAACACATAAAATGCAACATACTACGGTGCCCCAGAGAGACCACAATTTGCAAGTCTACCACAATTTGGGGCGAGCGAGCGAAAAAGAGTGGCTAGCAGGAACTCACTGGAGCAGCTAACAAGAGCGGCTAGCGGGATAAGCTAGCAAACGCAATCATGGGACTCAGTGATGACCACCTGCAGGCGCCAGCTGTGGAAAGTAAGCCGCGGTTCGACCTATTGTGTCCAACACTAGCTGCAAACACCACCAGGGCTAATGAAGTAGGGATGTAAATGATGTCAAATATTAGATATCAGATTGAAACACAGGCTGAAGTCAGTGAGGAATGTCAAGGGAAGTTTTGGTTCAGCCTGATAAAAGACGACACTGTTAGATTGTGTGCATTGAGCAGTTCTAATCATTTGCTGGGAGCAAACTGAGGTCGAGCCAGCACAAGTGGAGAGGCAGCAGAGCGTGTTCCGATCGAGCTTGATCACAATGGCCACAAAATGCACCGGGGCCCCAAATTCTGTCAACACAGCTGTCCTATTCATGAGCAATAATGGGAAAATCCCATTTTCAAACTGGATTTACATGCCATCTGAAATTCTGTCTTCTTAAGAGTTCCAAGCTACAGATGCCACTATTATTCTATTACTGTACAGTAATTCCCCGCAGGATAAACATCTGCTGTCTATGCAGCCAAAAAATACTGTAATAGTTCAGAAGAGTGAAAAAGAGCAATGGAAAGTACAGAAGTGCCAACAACAAGAAGCTTGCTGCATTCTTATCTTGAACTTTTACACTACTGCAGCAAGGAAATTTGATTTAGTGATATCATTAAATAATTGTCCTCAGTTGAACTTTACTGAAACTGTTGTGGACATGGGCAAAGATCATCTGATCACCATGTCTTCTATCAAATTACTACATTATTATATTGGCAGACCAAACGATACGCTAGTCTCTGCGTTTTGATACTACACTCTTTGTGATCCATGGAAGTTGAAGACAGAGATGTTTAGCAAAGCCAAAGTCTGGCTAGCCACCTACATGTACACAAAGCACGAGGCCCTCACACAGTCAGTGAGTCAAATAGTGTGGAATGACCTACATTAGCAGTGCTTCGGAAGCTTTGCCAAAAAAAATGTAGCCAACAGGAGTTGGGGATGCGGGGTGGTGATTTGAAGGAGAAACAGTGAGTAGGATTGGAGTTTGCAAAGTGCTGATTAAATGTGTGCTCAAAAACACCAGAATACACAGACGCGGAAAATGGGCTACAATCCAAGTGCAGCTCAGAGATCAAAGTTCAGATACAGTCGCGCACACGCACAGACAGACAAATCCACTGAGATTCATTTGTAGACAGCAGCCTGAAGGTGCTTTCAAAAACATTTCCAACGGAAGCTGTGGGTCTCACAAGAAATATCAAATCCTCTTTCCACAACATCGAGCATGTAGTCATGATTAAGGAGATTAAGAAAAATCCAATCTATAATTCTGAGAACTGATACATGATGGCATTTCTTCAATATGTGAAATATGATACAATAAACAGATGTTTTAACGGTGTGTACTGTCAATGAGAAAATTGTACCATACCATACTTTTATAATGTGTGCGCTGCTTACTTGTGGTCTAGTATGGTAATTTTGGAGGATGGTATGCCCAGTTTAGCGCAGCTGTTGAAAAGTTCTTGCTTACGCTGAGCACCTTGATTGTAGTAGTTCCCTGTAAACAAATTGGTGTAAACATTAGGCTGCAGGTGTATTGAAATGTTTGTAAAGTGTTATTAAAGATAACTCAAAATATATTTTTTTCTCCGTAACCTCTAAATACTTTTGAATGTACAAGTCCAATTATTCAGTTTTTCTGCAAATTCTGCACAACTAATTTTCTATAACAAGGAGCTGAACAGCAAAATGGACAATGTTCCATTTCCTGGTTCAGTACTTAGAATGAGTATTTACTATTTAGAATGAGCATTTAATAGACTTTCCACGAATGTGATCGGTCGATATTTTGCATTTTATGCAAATTATGTTATCAGCTAAAATGTCTTCATCCGTCATCATTGATCTGCTCCGCAAATAGGACACTACAGCCAAGTGTTTTTTTTGTATATAAGTTGATGTGTATATCTGAGACCACAAATGAATTATGGCTGCCACTAATACATTTTGGCTCCACTTTTCAATACGTAACCAATGTTTCACATTTGTTTTGCTGTGTAGAGCAACGATGCTGCTCATGAACCAGGTGTGTGAGTGGAGAGAAACATGGAAAAACAGGCTGGATAGCTGCTCTCAAGGACCTAACTCGGCCATCCCTGATCTATATATTGTATTCTAGCAAAGTAAAACTAGAATTAAACTGAAATTCAGCAAACACACTGAAATTCAGCACACGCGACTACTCATCATAAAGTAAACTTAATAGAAATATGGCGTTACTGTACCTTCCGATAAACACAGCAAATGCACGTTGACATTACATTCAACAAGTCGTAGGATCGTTGGTCCAAAGAACATGCATTCATCATCCGGATGCGCTGTTATAACTAGACATTTAAAATCAGCAGCATGTGTTCCCAAGCTGGCAAAAGCATTGATTCCACGTCTTAACGATCGCTGATATCGATAATAAATGCATTTTAAACAGACCAGGTAAGCCACAATTAGGATGACAACCAACCACAGGAACATTATTTGTCGCCACACTCATAAACACACCGTGTTAGGACAAGCGTAGTAGGATTTGTTCCGCATGTAAATTGCGTGAACTCGTCGAGCCAATTTGTAAAAATACTCGAAAAAATATTTGAATAACAACTGTGAAGATGTTCTAGTGTTTTTATATTAGTAAATAACATCAAATTTTGCGTGATAACTTACGTAGGTATAAACATTGTAAGAACAAAAATAAGGCGACGGCCAGGATATAAAATTATTTTATATTAAGTTAAAATAAGGAAAAACATTTTGTTAAGTTAACATTTTTTCATATTAACATTAAAAAAAGAAATACAAACAAAAACATTACAGTGTTTGGAGGAAGGATTTGGCAACTACACGGCTTTGTCCTTACAGGTACATAATTACACACTATTGCAAAGATGCTACTACCTGTATAAGAATTTACCAATAATTTCAGCCCCTTTGGAATATTTACAAATAACAATTCTCCATATTTGTGAAAGTAAATCATGTGATATCTAGGTTGAGAATCTAACCAAACAAGGACAATTTACGTTGATCTGTCAGGACATGAAGCGACAAATGCGGCGCAGCCTAGCCTGCCCAGTCGTCCACTACCCGTTAGCCGCGGATTTCCATAAAACAATTGCATACGTTCCATTCTACAGATGCAGTTCCCTTTCTTCGCTAAAATCTCCAAATATGAGGTGAGTGCAAATCTCACTTTATTTGGCAAAGTAACAGTGCGTAGGGCTATGCTATTGAAGTGCTCGGGTGTACGATGAAAATCTGCAAGATGGCGACGTGGTTGTGAATTCAAAGGTGAAATACGGGTAAATTAGCAGCTAGCGATAACAACAAACAACACCATAAATATTTTGCTCATACTCCTGGATGTCTAGTCGCGTACGCTTGTTGGTTGACTGCGAGTGTGTCTTTTGATCCACGGGAAATGCTTCTATTGCGATAGTATGGCCACCCTCCCAAATAAGCGACAACTAGTACTGCTGTGTAAGCTATCATAAAGTAGGATGATAAACATTTGCAGTGTCACCCGTATGCAAAATATTGCTGCTGGGGGTTACAATCAAATCCTGACTAAAAGCAGGTCTGTTTAAAAACGTCATTGAGAAGTGATGGCTAAAGCTGACACATTATTCGAACCATTACTAGCTGAATCTACTTCCAAACTGCTTTAACGACTTTGTGAGTAAAAGTGATCCTTTTACCATAAAGTCCATTTCAGTGAGTACAAATATAAGGATAACGTGAAAGGGGAACCCCTTAAACGTTAGCATCTTATTGAGACGGTTAGCATGTCCGTGTTGTAATAGAGTTTAATGTTTAACATCACAATGATGCTCATTTTCTAAGCAGGAAGTAGAAAGAAGAGCAAATGATTTGTTTTGCTTGATGCTAACGAATGGTGAATTGGCAAACAAGGGAGGGGTCTTAAGTTGACATCACTGAAACAATTTGCTTTTCCTGTTTGAACAGTACTGGTACAGAACATGCAGCACATACTCTTGTTGATCACTCCATTAGGTGCATCAGTGCAATTTAATTAAAATGAGAAGTGCACTCCACGTTTACATATCTTCATGAAACATGAAAAGTTGAAGTGATAAAGCCACATATGTGCTTGCGTTATAGTTGTAATCTGATTGTCGACTTACTAACAGACCACTCTTGCTTGGTATTTGTGAAGATGTCGTAGTAAACGGTTAAAAGACTGCCAATCAAAGTGTTTTTCTAAATTAACAACTTATTAGAGGCAGATAAACTGTTAATATTAATTCATGGTTCATTTGACTGTATTTTAGCATAAGCTTAGTCTATAAAACCCTCGAAATTACGCGTTTATTTTGCTGTGACAGGCAACTCTCGTTATTTTGCCATGAATCACACGAGAATTACAAGTAGAAATTTTGTGCTGGTGAATTTTAAGAGGACCTTAAAAAATATTCAATCACATATTGACAATATTAATGGGAAAAAAAATATAGTTGGATTATTTTTCAAAATAATTTAGCCTTTATAAATAGTAGTATTTTTTTATTTTTTTATTTATTTTAATGAATCTCTTGGATAGATGTCATTAGAATGTGCCTGTCTCACAATTTTTAACTTGAATTTTGTTGAAATTGGTCCTCTTATTGCGGCGGATCTTAAAATGAATGAATAAATAAAAATCAGCATATAATTTTATATCACCAACATTATTCTTAATGATAAATCTGTGAAAAAATGAAGTGATCATACAGCTTCCTTGCTGACCGCAGTAATGTCCTGTCAAATCAGAGATGGTTATTTTGCTACCACAAAATAAGGTCTTACATCAGCAGACTATTTGTGTGCAACTGCCAGCCCTGGAATAGTTGGCTCCTTCACCTGCGGGATCATCTGAGGTCTGCCACGAGATCAGTGCTGGCACCATTTGGGTTTACAAAAAAGTTTTTCAGTAATCACCAAATGAAGGCCCATTTACATGCTAGATCTACTTATGATGGTCTTCTTTTTGTCTGCATCTTGCATTACAATCAATGTGTCGAGGTGAAAGCGTTCACTGAGAGTTCTCATACGGTTTACACTGTCCTATAGTCTTTTAAGCATGACAGTCAATCCATGTTGCGTTCTTCTTAGGGGACACACAGCTGTGCACACAGTCTGAGTGACACTATAATGTCCTAGTTTCCGTTATCGTCTACATTGTCACGGCTGACACAGAATGACATGGCTGGCGCTGACACAGAATAATTGAGATCCCTCAAACTGGCACATAGGACTATTTTTGTCCTTCCTGTCCATGTCTAACAACTTTGTATGGCTAGATGGGTCAATCGTTTAGTCGATCGGAAGAACGGCTATCGCTTTTATACAAGCCGTGACTACAGTGTTTTAACCATTTTTATTGTTTTTTTTTTCTCTTTTTTTTTTTCTTTGCTTTGGATAACTACGCAAATGACGCAATGCACTACAGGGAGCTGGATTGCTTTTGTTTGTGCGTATCAAAACGCACGTGCCGTCGCAGACATGACGCCTTGTGCCGTGATTGGTTTACTAGTAGGCGTGGTTTACGGTAATTGTTTAGGGAATAATATACCAAAGAATAATTCATCTGGATTATCTTAAAAACAAATCTGAGTATTGGGCCTTTGCTGTGAATGGCGGAGGAGAGGAAAAATGAATCCTGATTCAATTGTATGTATTTGTACATATACCGCTTTATGCTGTTCTGAGGTACTGTTCATATCTGGATGTAGCGTGACGTCTGAGTTGATGTCAGTTTGATCTTCAGACCTAAGTAGTTGAGATTAAATTAACAGCTGGTCATTAGGCCATTCAATTTTTGACGGAATTGATGAACAGATGAAAGAAATTAAACTACATGTGGTCTTCTTCCTGTTTACTAGTATGTTCTAGTGCCCATTATGAAAAGGGAGCCTTGCATTGTGTTGTAACTTGTGACACATTTGTATGCATGGAAATGATTTTTGATTTTTATTTTTATTTTTTTTTAAGTGTGAACACAAACAGAGCCAGGGAGGAAACGGGCATCGTTTACAAACCCAACAACTCCTTCCAGTCAGAGAAATGGAGCAATAGGTGTGAATACACAGTTTGAGTTGCACAAAAAGTTAAAGGCAGGCGGCAGAGTCATTTTTGGAAGGAAGGCTATCTTATTAATATTTGACAGGGAGGATGTCCTGATGTTAAAATAAATTATATACAATTCTGAAAAACAAATTCAATGTAGGCTGCTATCAGATCGTTAATTCAGTTAGTGTTGTGTTCTTTCCACCCACAGAAAGGCTGTTGTGTACTGTGTGTTCCTGTGCACTGCAGCTGAAAGTCCTAGCATTTCTATTCATGGGCCATTTGATCAAAGATCAGCCCTGCACTTGCAGAAGAAAATCTTGACATGCAAAAATTGCACAGCATTTTGTAGAGATAGACCGATAATCGGTCGGGCCGATAATCGGGGCCGATATTTGACATATTGGTACATATCGGTATCGGTCTGTTTTATTAATCTGACGGCCGATATGAGCGATCCATTTAAAACTCCGTCTTTTCGCTTCGAATGCAGCCCAGAGCGTCTCTGTCTGTTATGGAGTCCAACTCCAGCAATGTAACGCCCATAGCAGCATTTGATTGGTTAGCCGTGCAAGAGCCAGAACCAATCAGTAGTGTATGCCTGTATCACAGTAGCCGGTCACACACGCACCCACGGACACAACGCGACAGACACATGCTTCGAAGGTAAGTTAAAAGAGAAGAGACTCCGCCGATCGTTTCACCATGATAAGCTAAACACATTGAATTATGTTGTGTATTAAATGCACTATATGAATGGAGCTGCATTGCCTTGCATTGAATCCCCGCTAGCTAACAGTGGTGTGTTCAGCTTAGCATGTAGGCTAACACCCAGTAGCTAATTCGCTACTTGAACTACTCGGGGAGGGAATCACACACATTTTCACTTAATTAAGTAAATAATGTTTGTTAGAAAGGTTCCAAATATTAACAGTTGTCATTATTATATTGTCTAGTTCCATGTTAAGAGTAGAGTAATGTCATTATATTTACCTCTCGTGACGCACACATTGCATTCTGGGTCACGTCCACTACTTGTTGCATAGCGGTTATTATGCAGTGAGATGCCACAGTGACACTAAATAGCGTTTAGTTACTTTATATTGTGTTTATTTGTCGCACTGGTTTGCCATTGTGTGCCTTAAGCTTCGACGTCGATTTGATTGACAGCTCGTTGTGCACCTCGTTAAAGTCCGCTCCGTAACAAATTAAGTGTCTCAAACACCGTTTAACTACACGAACGTGTTGTGTTCTCTTCCGTATGTTTGGCATTAGTAGAGAAGTGCACTAAAGTATAGTGTGCTTATTTGCTCGTTTTGTCTCTCTTTTCACGTCATGTCTGCCGTCAGTTGGGACATTATCCTCTCAATGGATGCCACTAATATGTAACATCTACGGCCGTAGTCGGCTGCAATTAATGTTCAGTGATGTAATTTCGTTACGTGCCTCATACTTTGAATAATGAGCTCATGTTTGGTGTGTTGTATAACTTTCTCGTGTGTTAGTAACTATTCATGTGGACAGCTAAGATAGTGCTTGTTAATGTGAATTAGCAATGTTGCAGCCCAGTTATTATTTAGACAAGTACATCTGTGCCATTAAGTGATACAGTACAGTACAGTAGTGAGAGAATAGTGTGCCCATATACACACACGTGTCTATAAGTGTAAAACACATTAAACAGCAGAAAGTGGCAGCGGTCCACCGCAACAATGTCTGTTTAACCAAGTTATTTTTACTACTATTATAACCAAGTTATTTTACTCTACCTTTTTCTGCGTTGATTGGGGCATCCTAAGTGGCACTAAACTACATGATGAAGTGTCTTTTGACAGTTCTCTTGTAGAGAGGAGTAGCATGATATTGCTGTTCTCGATTTAAGATCCTTAGCTTATCAAAACTGTCTATATGGTAACAATAACAATAATTATAATAAGGTCTACAAGAACTGTATGGTGTTCAGGGATGAATAGTTTTTCTCATGGAATTTTTTTTATTTTTTTTTGCTGTAGTAATAAGTAATGCCACAGCTGATGCACATTTTGAATGACAGGGTTCCTCCTATTACTTCAAAATATAAAAATATAACATTTATAGAATAAAACTACAAGTATCCCAAATGCTATAAAAGGTAATGTCACATTGGCCCCCACATTTAACTCCCCCCGCCACCAACGTCTTATTGCAGATAGAAGGATGTAAAATGAAAAGTGCAGTGTGAGAATCCATTGTAAAGAACGGTTAGGGTTTGCATTATTCAAAAATTTGGTGCCAACATTTTAACTTTTACTGCAAATGAATATCGGCTTCAAATATCGGTTATCTGCCTCCTTGACTACCGATAATCGGAATCGGTATCGGCCCTGAAAAAAGCATATCGGTCTATCTCTAGCATTTTGTATAGTATAGTTGTATTTTGTCCAAATTTAATTTGGAAGTGCCCACTCTGACTATCATCAAAACGCTTAATGGAGATGAAGAATTGAGAGGACATGAACAGTCCTGCTCTGCAATGAACTCATTCTCATTTTGTGTGCGTACTACTAACATTTTTTTTTTTTTGTAATACCATATTGCTTTTGGAGGAAGTTTAAAAAAAAAAAGGGGAAGTAAAAGCCAAAATTTTCTTAACAATAATATGTTGCCTGTGCCTCCACTAGTTAAAACACGGCAATCTGATTAATGTTGTGTTTGTGAAATATGAGTTAAGGAGCAAAATCCACTCGTTTTTATCTATCTCAGGGGGCTGCCATTTTGTTACTTGCTGTTGACTGAAAGTGACATCACAGTTGCTCACTTAATGACCAATCATGGCTCACCTCTTTTCCGAAGCTGAGTCATGATTGGTCCAAGCAACTGTGATGTCATTTTCGCTGGACAGTAAGTGGCAAAATGGCCGCTCCCTGAGATGGATAAGAATGAGTGGAATTTGCTACTAAAGGCAATACTAATCAGAACGCCATGTTTAGACTAGTGGGGGCACGTGCATCATATTAATGTAAAGAAGATTTTTTAGTTGACTGTAAAAAAGCTGGTATTTCTTGAACTATGTTTTCATTGTCCACCCACTCAGGAAATGGCCTTTGTCAATACCTTGCATTATTTTGCTTGTAAAGAGATACTCATGTAAACATCTAAATCTAACCTTTGCTGTCTGGTTGTAGGTGGTTTGTATCCGGTAACATGGTGTAGCTTAGCCTTCAGTGAAGCAGCAGCACTTGCACTGAGTCAGGATGTCCAGTAGCTCTGGCTACCCCCCTAGCCAGGGGAGCTTCAGCAGCGAGCAGAGCCGCTACCCATCCCATTCTGTCCAGTACACATTCAGCGGCACACGCCACCAACAAGTAAGAATGTTTTGCTTATGTTATTTTCTATATTGAGGTGTACTTTTTGACATCGAGTTGTGTCTTATGGACTATTAATATCTGTTTTTCTTGTATTTATGTATCTAATATATATATATATATTTTTTTGGTCATATCACCCAGCCGTAAATCCATCCAAATTTCCCTCCCTTCATCATTATGTTTTGTGTTGGGTGCATTACCTACGTGACTAGAGTTACTACTGATTTTGAATACGCTACATTTAACTCCAGCACTCTGCTATTATAGGTTTGCTTAAATAAAGTGAGTATTGGACATGGGTGCCAGCTTTTTGGAGACCTGATTTCCTCGTATCTTAGTTCCACAGAAAGTTTCAGTGGTTCATTTCTGGGCATTTGCATTGTTTGCTTAGATCTGGAACAAAAGTGGAGTTTGGTAATATTTCCTGTAACTGCGTTTGCTTGTTCAGGTTTTTGTGGAGGTCATGGCATGCTTATAATTGTTACGTGTTCTTTTGAGTTTATTTTTGATGATAAACTGCTGAATAAATTATAATTTGCACCATGTTGTAGAAAAAGGCTATGGTCATTTAACTTTTTTTTTTTTTTTTAGAACACTGTATAAATGTGTATTTATTCTTTTTTAGAGGGAGACCAACCATTGAGTGGGGATTTTCATGTACACAGTTTCTAGTTTATGTGTACAGGAAGTCTGTTGCAACCTACAAACATGGAAGTGAGATGAGGTCATACCAGCTGTTAGCTCATTCGCAGTATCAATAGTTGTCTCTTTCCGCATCCATTCTGTCAGAAATCATTATTTATTAGGGGGGTTTTTTAACAACATGGTCTGACTTAACGTCATAAAAGACTTTTGGACAGACACACTGTTTGAAATGTGATAAAAACAAAATTTGTCCCAAGTTGTTTTCAAATGAAGTTGTATTAAGTAGGCAAAGGTAATGCATGTTAAAAAATGTTTGTGAGAGCCTTGTGTGTTGCTTTCAGGATTTTGCCGTCCCAGATTATCGAACTCACATGCAGGATCCGCAGGGTCGACGAAGACCGTCTTTACTGTCTGAATTCCACCCTGGGACTGAAAGGTAAGGGTGACTCCTCCTGATATAGCTCACCTGTTGGATCAGTAGAGCGTTCATGTACCAAATGTATGCTTTAAAAAAAAAAAATCTTTTCTGTAGGCCTCCGGAGAGACGACATGGTTACGAACAACAGTTCCACTCCATCACAACTCAGGCTGAACATGAGGCACTGGAGACTAAGCGCCCACGTATGGAGTCTATTTCGGAGGCCCACATCAGCCGTACCTCTTCTTCTGCCGGGGGTATTCTCTTGCCCATGCACCATACACTACAGGATAGCCTCAGAGCCACTGTAGAGGTGAAAAAGGTAAGATATTTTGCTATTCACCAAGCTTGTGAACTGTTTCTCGTGTTGACTGTGGAGATTTGTATTTTATTTATTTATTTTTTCCTAATTGGTGAAATTTTTTTGCAGCTGCAAGTTGTGCAACAACATTTATTTTTATTGTGTTCAGATGGTGTAGTGGCAGTGTATGCTTAAAATAAAAGAGGGAAAAAAGTGAAAGCACACTAAAAATTATGGCTAGCATTACTTGTGTCATTTCAAACAATTTCTTTATAATTCTGCAATTGCATTGCACAGCTTTTATATCTTTTTATATCTAATATCTTTGTGAAGTTGATCTATTTTTCTCCCCCCCCCAGGAGTCGCCATTCACTGTGAAAGTGGAATGCCCTTCACCAGCAGGACCTACGTTGCACCTTGGGGAAGAGCATGACACGTCTCCTTCCAAACTGTCCAAGGAGGAGCTGATCCAGAGTATGGACCGTGTGGACAGAGAGATTGCTAAAGTGGAGCAGCAGATTTTCAAGCTGAAGAAAAAGCAAGTTAGTTGTCCAGTTGGATTTATTGTGGAGATATATATATATATATATATATATATATATATATATATATATATATATATATATATATATATATATATAACTTAAAGTTATGTCATTCGTGTTTTTTTTTTGTTTTGTTTTTTTGGTGGAGTGCGGTTAATGTAGTAAAAGTACTATTGGTATCGGTACTTGGTATCGGTAACTTCTCAGGAGTTAATACTCATACTGGTATTGGTCTGAATAAATGTAGTATCAAACATCCCAAACAATAACAGTTTATAATGGCTTTGAAAGCAGACATAGATACATAATACATACATGATATTGAGGTAACTTAGCAAGTGATTCAAGCAACTTTTTGAAAAAAGTTCTTGAATCATATGTGTCAAAATTGCAAGTTTTAGGCTTCGTAAAGTTAATTCAGATCACATGTTGAAAGTTTTCTTTTAAATTAATTGTATCAATGTAGATTTTCCGTTGTACACTACGTATTCGAGTTTGAGAGCGCTAAAATATTTAAATATTTTCAGTAAAAAAAAGGTGATGTAATCTGTATTTGTATTTACATCTGCACATTATTGTTGTTGTTATTATTATTCCTTTTCATTATTTATTGCCAACTATATTTGTAATAAGCAACAGGAATGTGCGTACGTTACTGAAATTACAGCCAGGTCCTGGAAAGATTAGTTGTTTTTTTTTAATCCATTTTGTCGCTGTTTAGTCCTGCTGTCTGTCTGACATTTCCTTCATTTGTTCAGAATATGTTTTTTTTTCTGTGAGAGGATACATTTAAGTATAAATGTTCAGGGGTTTATTTGGTTGAGGCACTTCAGGAACTCCTAATCTCAACCCCGTGACCTGGCCGTGTACATAACCTTTAGTTTGTAAACATTGGCCAACCAAACATTCACCAGTCCAACTCGTCTCGAATCGTCAACATGACCTCAACGGCAGAGTTTTTGTGTTTTTATACATGAACCAGCATGCGAGAGTAATCTGATTATGCCTGCATGTTTCACTCTTATCAGAGGTTACGATCATATCACAGCAGGACAGATGGAAAATCAACTCCATTTGGGGCCTGAATAAAAAAAATAAATAAATAAGGCAGCTGCATGTATTGGTCTTGTCTTATTCTGTGTACAGTACTTTTCTTAACTTGATGTTTTATTTTCGCTGTTGTTTCCTAGCAACAACTGGAGGAGGAAGCAGCAAAGCCTGTGGAGCCAGAAAAGCCAGTGACCCCTCCCCCAGTGGAACACAAGCACCGCAGCATAGTCCAAATCATCTATGATGAGAACAGAGTGAGTTGTCTGTTTTGAATACCAAGACGTATTAGCAACAAGCATCAACTCCCCACAGGATTGACCTTTGTGAACTGACTCTGCGGCAAATTGTGCACACCAGCACGCCTTCTGCATTTCATCAACAAACATTATGACATTACAGCGAAAAGCCCTTTTGTCAGTCTTAGCTTTTCGTGTTCATTTATTTAAGTTAGCTTTTGTTTTGAATTAGGAAGTTTTAAAATAAAGTGCACTGACAGACTTTTCTGCGTTTGAGCTGATCAAGGGGAAAGGTTACTATAGTTCATGTGTGACACATAATGTTGCAGGAAGACACACCTTCCTTCCCTGTCTTTAACCCTTTAGGCTGCTCATGTCCAGAGCGTTTAGTTTTTTTTTGTCCCAGATCTTAGCATTTTAGTTCCACAACATTTATTTAAAATTCTATTTGAAAATAGAAATTAAAAAATGACTATTTTACTTGAATTTCTTTTGCCTTAACTTCACATGCCTTTATGCCACAGTGAACCCTCGTTTATCGCTGACCCCACCCGTGATAGGTGCAAATCTGTGATCCAGAGAGACCATATTTAAAAAAAATTAAATAATAATAATTAAATAACTAGTTTACCAGGAATTCCCCCACAAGATTTAAACACATTTACATTTATTAAAACACATTTTAAAGTATACATTATCACTTGATCCCATTCTCTTGCTGTGAAAAAAGTGCAAATTTGCGATTTAGTGGGGATTCACTGTATTTCTGTTTATCTGACCATTTACAGCAGAGGTGTCCAAACTTTTTCATTTGAAGGCAACATATAGAAAATCAGAAGGACGCAAGGGCCACATAATGTTATGAAGAGAAATTGTTTAGTCCTAAAAATTGTAAAAATAATGTATTTATGCTTTCGCATATTTCGAAAAATGCCACAGCCATGGGAGCGACGTCATCTAAAGGTGCTTTTCTATTGGCTGTTGCTAGATGACGTCACTTCCATGTGACATACTTTCAAATGTCAAAATCACACCAAAGACTAACAGAAAGTACATTTTTGCTATTTTTTAAATATAATATGTAATTTCAGTTAGTTTTCGGTTTTTAAAAAGCACGTTTGCTTTTATTTTATTTCGTTAACAAAATTGTTTTTTAGAATTTTAGTTTTAGTTATTTCGTTAGTTTTAGTTAACTAAAATAACCTTTAAGAGCACCTGTGTTTTTCGACACCCTCCCTTCTTACTTTGACCATCTCCAAACATTTTTGTTTTTATTATACTTGAACTAAGTCAAATGCCATTTTTAGCATATGTCGCGGGCCGCAAATGTCCCCCGGGCCGTAGTTTGGACACCACTGATTTACAGTATTTTCCCTATTTTCTAGAAAAAAGCTGAAGAGGCGCATAAAATACTGGAAGGTCTTGGTCCCAAGGTTGAATTGGTATGGCCCTAAATGATTTGTAGTACATTTTGTAATTCTTAACTCATTAGTAATTTAGAAATGACTGCATTTGAATCTTTAATGCTGTCTTTCTCTACTGCCTAGCCCCTGTACAATCAACCATCAGACACAAAAGTTTACCATGACAACATTAAAACGTGAGTATCCTCAATTGTACGTTACAAACCTCCGGGTCTTTATTGTTACAAAAGAAATACAGTTCATCTATTGTTTATTAGAGAAGGAATTATCTCAGCTGATGAAAGCGTTAAGCTCAGTGTGATAAAATTCATGTGGCCATTCAGTGCAATTGGATTTGTCCAGTCACCTGATTGATTTGGCTAATAGGGATGGTAAAAGAAAGTGAAAGACTTAGATGTGACTGTTGGGTATCTGATTTAAAAACAAACAAACAAAAAAAACTTTGTACCACAACAGTGGCCCATCTGACTCTGCCTTTCAACAACACATTCGCCACAATGTCCCTTGCAGGCCATGCTTTTGGGATGATTTCTTATTAATTAATTATTGGATATTGAGTATTTATAGCCTTATCTACCCAATATAATTTTTATGAGCACACTTGCTGAATAAAGATTTTTTTTTTTTTGCTTCACTTTCCCTTCTTTGTCTAATTATGTTGACACAAAAGGTTATGGTGATATTTTCAAACAATAATGAATGTGTTGTTTCTCTATAGCAATCAAGTCATGAGGAAGAAGCTGATTCTGTTTTTTAAGAGGCGGAATCATGCTCGTAAACAAAGGGTAAGTGTTTCTGCTTTTGTTAAGCATTTTGGAAAGTCCAGGGGTTTGGTAACCGTGGATAATTTTTGCATCACAAATGTTTGTTGGATGACTTTTTGTGCTCCAACTTGTTCTCGTAAGAACTTTTGCTGTTTCCAATAAACGGTAATGCAATTATATCAGAAAGCCATCACATGGAGGACCTTTTCTCAACAGCTGCACTCAAATGTTTTAGTGAACATCACCTCCTTCCAGCCTTTTAGAGTCTCAGCAATTGTGGAGAGCTTATGGCCTCATGCCAAGAGGAAAGAGAGTTGTTTGTCTCTGGCTCTAGTGTGGAAATGTTGGGAGCATTGTCCTTCCAGGTCCAAATTTCTTTGCATGTCTTTAACAGTCAAGCCTGTGGAAATTATTTTACGTTTCGTGTAAAATGGGATTTATGTCATTTGCATATCATCACAATCTTTTTTTTTAAAATCTATGCTTTTGGTCAGTCCACACTTGTGGGTGTCATTTTTATGAATTATTGATCATTATAAAGTTTTGACTCTCTTTTGATGGTCCAATGTTAATGTTTGAAAAAACATGGCTTTTTTGGGGTCTTCTGAAAAGTGACGGTAGAAGGTTTGGCCCAACGCAAGCGGTATATTATTTTGTCAGGACAGAGAGCTCGTATAAAATGTTAAAGAAGTATTTTAAAATTCTTTTCTGGTGCCGTATGAGAAAAGGCTTGTATATAAAAAGAGCCGCACAAACTTTAAACATGTTCTTAACTTACGTTTTTTTATTTTTTTTTATTTTTATTTTTTTTAAGAGCCAGTAGTGGGCGTCAGTCTGTTCACAGATAATCATGATGACAATCCACTCTCATTCGTTATTTTAAGTTTATAGTGTTTGTCTTGATTTTTTTTTTCCATCTTGTTGCTTCATACAATGGTTCACTACGCGTACTGTATTAATTAAGTCAATTAGGTTGCCCTTGTTTGCATTCTTTGCTATTTTACTTCTCAGTAATTTTAGCAAATTTTGATGTTGCCGCTGCTTTAAAACAGCATTTTTTCCCCCTTCCACGAGCTTTTCTACCTACATGTGCATTATTTTTTTTTTTATTACCTTACTCACAATGTACAAAAATGTTAACCATGCTCTTGGCTTGGCTCGGCTCAATCCATCGTCTGATCTTCTTTTAAGGCCTGCGGCTCAGTATTTGATTGGTTCTCATGCTGTCTCCTCAGGAACAGAAGATCTGCCAACGCTACGACCAGCTGATGGAAGCTTGGGAAAAAAAGGTGGAGCGCCTTGAGAACAACCCCAGGCGCAAAGCCAAGGAGAGCAGGACACGGGAGTACTATGAAAGGCAATTCCCTGAGATCCGGAAGCAGAGAGAGCAGCAGGAGCGCTTCCAGAGGTGAAAAAGCTTTATATACACCGTAAACTTTAACAATACACCATTGCTGTGGTACAGTGTTAATTTTTGCCAAAGGAACTATCTGGGGCTTTGTACCCGTTTGCCTCCAGGCTTCCCCTCCCTACACTGTCTGTTCACAAGAAAAGGGTGGAGTTGTTTTCATACTGAGTGAAGCACATAATTGGCTTTGGGAATACAAATTACTGTACTCCTGTAAATTTGATTGATTGTAATGGTTGCCACGTCCCACACACTTAAATAAAACAATCTCCCCTATGTAGTTAATAAAAAATGACATGGAACACAGGACTCAACTAAAACAATAATTGAACGGGCATGAAATTAGATTTTCGAACAGTCCTCTTATGTCAAGTTCTTACAAAGCTTTAATCACAGCCAGATGACTTTCCTCCTTTGACTACGATGGGGTTCCATGTGTAAAATCAACAAGTGTTCTGCAAGAACCAAATATAAAAATGTAATTTACCTCATTATATGCCTCTTCTTTTACTAGGGTTGGTCAGAGAGGAACAGGTCTCTCTGCAACAATCGCTAGAAGCGAGCATGAGATTTCTGAAATTATTGATGGCCTCTCTGAGCAAGAAGTGAGTAATTTCATGATCTATATCCCTTATGCATGCTGTTAGTTGAAATACAAACCAATAAAATGGCTTTGTATTTGCCGTTTATGTTTTTCAATGGTGATATTTGAGACTTAATATGACATGTCCATGCTTGACAGAACAACGAAAAACAGATGAGACAGCTGTCAGTCATCCCTCCAATGATGTATGACTCAGAGCAGAGGCGAGTGAAGTTCATCAACATGAACGGCTTGATGGATGACCCCATGAAGGTGTACAAAGCCCGGCAGTTCATGAATGTTTGGACTGAACACGAAAAAGAGATCTTTAAAGACAAGTGAGTTTTTGTGGTTTTATTCCAAGATGTCACAGACTGTATATACATATTGGGATTCTGGATTGTTGCTTATGTAACATTCAACATTCTTTCTGACTACTACTGAAACAATCATTGTGACAATTTTTACCCTCTACTACAATTGGCATCAGCCATTGTGGTGACAAGGTCACCCTGAGGGCTGTTAGAAAATTTTCTATTGCATAACTTTTATTTAAATTGATTTGTTCCGTCATTATCTGTGAACGGGTTCAGTAAATGATCACTTTGTCGAAATCCTGACCGGGCCTTCACTAATGGGTTCATAGCAAACCCATTAGTGAGTACATAGAACTTGAGCTATGTTGCCTTTTTGCCCTCATCAACAATGGCATCTCTTGGCAGGTTTGTCCAGCACCCGAAGAACTTTGGCCTGATTGCTTCCTATCTTGAAAGAAAGGTGAAGGAGAGACACTTAACATTAAAAAATGAGACATGAAAGGAGTCTAACCTTTTGCTTGAATAAATTAACCACTAGTGTCAGTATCATGTCTACATATGCACATGCTTTCCTTTAATTTTCAGTGTGTTGCTGACTGTGTCCTATACTATTACCTGACCAAGAAGAACAACAACTACAAGACGCTAGTGAGACGCAACTACGGTAGACGGCGGGGAAGGAACCAGGTAATCCTTTGTCAATGCTCGTGTTCCAGCATGTTGCTTGAAATTTGGTTTATGAACTGTCTATTATGTTGTTGACTATTGCAAAGCACTCATCTTCTGATTTATTTATTTTTTGTAAATAGTACTGTGCTAGTTGTGCTCCGATCAATTGGCCAATTTCCATGGAAAAGTGATCGACATATGTCGATCAATGCCTTCCATTGCCGATCACCCACAATTTGTGCTTTGCAGCCTGCAGCTTAGCATCCCACCCCCTTTCCTTGACACCACAGACGCACGCGGCAAAACAAGCATGCATGCATGCATCAACGTTTTTCTGTAATTTTCTGACATTACAGACCAAACCTGTAACTGAATCACAATATGTTTTCTGCACTGTCAATTTGAAATAAGTCAATTTTGGGGAATTTGGATAGAATGTTTTTAATTGGATTAATCAATTAAGAAAAAACTGATGAATGTGCAGCTGATTCATGTGATCGGTATCAGCCGATCTTACTCATGGATGATCGGTTTTCGAATCAGTAGCAATAACACCCTCATCAGAACAGCCCTATTATTTGCCATTTGTCGAATAATCCTTGGATAATAGCAGACAAAGCAGGTAGCATTCCAAATCTCTTGGAGACCCAGTAAAATGCAGTGAGTTTAAGTTCAGTTTGATTGAACACTTTATTTTGAAAGGGAAGAGTGATAAAAGCAAGTGCTGTAGAGTACAGGAGGAACAAGTGGAATTTAGCTGGGGGACCCTCACACAACAGAGTCAGCACTGGCTGATAATCTACTGAATGCTGCCTCTCTTGTTTTCCATTTTCTCGTCGCATGAGAGCGAACGTCCCCCCTCCCACCCTCGTATGAAGCTGCTCAGTTGGTACAGCCCAACCATCTGACAGGCCTCAAAACTCACCGGGCTGCTGTGAGTGCCAATCAAAGAGGACTGCTTGACAGGGATTACCTTGAATGACCCCGCATAGATTAGTGCATTCATGTGAGATGGCCAATTCTTCCGGCCGCTTAAGTGGCCTGATGACACGCTTTCCCGGAATATGTGCGACAGTGCCTTGGCCTGGCAGTGCCTTGGCCCCGCAGCCCTTCTAAAGAGCTCTGCTATGGCGCAGTCCTGCCCCTCTCTCACAGCTAAGGAAGCATTGGAGGTTAGAGGCACATTTACACAACCAGTAAGCTTTTTAACTTCAACAGATGAGCCTGCAGGTATGTTCATTATTTTTGAAACCACCTCAACAAACTTGGTCACTATATTTCCTGACTCCCGAGTCTTCTCGCTTTTGGCTGTTTTTTTTATTTTTATTTTGCTGTCGCAAATCATAGCAGACATCTTTGGGCTTCTTGAATGTCCAGTATAGCTATTTTTAGACGGGTTTTCTAGGAAACGTGCAGACAGGGTCCGTCGTGAAATGTTGTCATGTGCACTTGTTGCGCTATGAGTTTGAAGACCATTTCAAAAGTTATTGTAAGAGCATTGTACAGTCCCTGAGCGAAAGTCACTTCAATATTTCATCACACAAATCACTGTCACGCTCGTATTCACAGTCTACATGCTTGTGGAAGCAGACAGGCCACACCCCCGATGTGTCTAGACGCAAAAGCTGCATATTTCTGTGTGATAGTAATGAAACATGCCTAATTATCAATCATCTTGTATGACTTGTTTCTCAGTATAATCTTTCGTCCTCCAAGTTTGCCGATTGAAGTTTTCCTTTTTTCCACTCTTTTACTCTGTCCAACAAAACAAAAATTATTCTAAACTATAACAGTCAATTCAAAAAGTCAATTCAAAAACAGGACATTATTTCAAATTGACAGTAAGTGCACAAACATAAATTAATGGTTGGTGGTTTGGTCCGTAAGCTGTCAGAAAATTGGCAAAAATCTTGGTCATTGTTTTCCCCCAAAAAATGATTTGGCCACTTTTAAATTAAAAAAAGTTTCTAAACAATTGATAGATTATCAAATATATTCATCAAATAATTTGTAATCGATTAGCTGTTAATTAACTGAGTTGAGAATTGAGAATATGAATGTATTCTCATGCTCCCGTTTTTTGTTTTTGTTTTTTGTTTTTTAAATTCGGTCTTTGGTTTTCACAATAATAATAATAATGAATAATTATTGATACGGATGCTTTTAGCAAAGCAACTCCTTAAGTTAATTGGGCATCAAAATTGTTTTGTTAACAATTAATTAACAGTTAATTTTGTTAACTCATCCAGTGCCATTGACGGCTATAGACGTCAAAGATATACTTGAACTGAGATAGCAGTGAATGAGTTACTGCATATTGTCAAAAGAACATTCTTAAATTCTGCTTCTTGTGATTTCTTTTTTTTTCTTGTTAATGCATACAGTGCACAACTCTTACCATTTTGGTAGTTGCAAGAAGTGGCAGCTTCCCTACTTTGTACAAGTTATTCACCAGGGAAGACTGCCCTGACATACTTTGTCATTAAAAAAAAAAAAAAAAAAAAAAAAAAAAAAGCAAACAAGCCTTGTGAATCAGCAAAACTGAAAACATTTCAGCCTAGCTTGGAAAGGTCTTCATTTAAAAACACTGAACCACCATCTGACCACAGTGTTTCATTTCGTCTCACATCTGTGTAGAAGCCCTTTACAGAATGTTGGAGCAGAAGCAGGAATGCCACAGTTCTCAAATCACCCCCAAAGCAAACACATGAGCACGCATTGAGCCAACCAAAACAGCATCCCACTGAAGAACAAGTATTGTGAGAACATCTCAGGCTTTCAACAGATTGCAAAATATTCCTGAATTCTCACATGCCAAAACGTACAAGCTTGTTATTGACAGGAAATTAATACAGAGGTAATGTCATTGTCCACGTACATACATTAACCTTGAAACTCAGCTTGAATCAGAAGTTTTCTTTGAATAGTAAGAGGTCGTGATGTAAAACCCAAACACTGTTTGATGATATGAATCTATGCTGCGTCATTTGACTTTTAAGATACAAGTACCGAACTATTCAAATTCAATATAGCTGACACAAGGCTCCTAAACATGGTTAAGTCAGTTCTTTTGACTAATAGTCGGCGTACAGACAATGGCAAATGCAAGTGATACAAATCATACTGTAGGTGCACACCCCCCATTATCGCAACATTTTTTACCTTCAACTCTTGTTGTAATGGAAACACAAATCCCGCTGTGCTCGTATGACGCACACACAACTGAGCAACCAGCATTTTAGTGTTCGTGGGTGAAACGCTAGTGTGGGCATAAACACTGAATGAGAAGGAAAGAGAATAATACATCTTAAACTCTTTTGAATAATTCATGACATCCACTGAGTGCATGAAGGTATTGACAACAGAAGTGTTGTCTGACTGGTGAGTTTGTTAAGATGTTCTTGTTTTTCTTGTGAAAGAAAATTAGAAGATGTGATGGTAGGGAGATGAATTAATTCTGAGCAATGCATTCGCCATAAGAAGGCAGACTATTTATTATTTTAGTAACCAAAATAAACGCATTATCTATACTACAATTTTTGTTTTGGTTTGCAGCAGATAACACGTCCTGCACAAGAAGAGAAGTCCGAAGATAAAAACGAAGAGGACAAATCGGAGAAGTCCGAGAAAAAAGAAGACGAGGAAAAAAAGGACGAGGAAGAGAAAGATGAAAAGGAGGAGTCAAGGTGATTTGTGAAAATAGTACATTTGTCCCTGTGCTAAAAATTCCAGAAAGTAACACTATCTTAATAATACCCCAGTTGAAAGGGAAAGTTGAGTTCTTAAGTGGTCTAGTCTTTGTCTGAAACAACAAATATGCATAAGTATCTTACTTTCTGGTCTGTTTGTGCGCAACAGCAAAAATATACTTTAAAATGGCTGATATTCTGCCTCAATACAAGCAGCCTGAGCAAAGGGTATACAGCACATGGATGACTGCTGCATAAAGTAGCACTGAAGGGAGGTGTGGAATTCTTGGACTGTTGAGCCCAAATGTCAACCAGGTTCAACTATTAAACAGTTTGAAACAACTATTTTTGAGTTAGGCTTGCTGACACAGAGCTAATACACTATCATTTCTTGAGGCTAACACTTTAAAAAATCAAGTGGGGCGAGTATGATAGGGCGGTTTGGGGGTGGCGTGTAATATTTGAGTGGATGTTATACTTTAGAAATTACAGTAATTCTCACGTTTTGCAAATTTTTTAAAGTGCTTATCTGGAAATGTTTATGTTCATAGTACATTCATTCATTCTTGGTTTTATTTTCTGGTGAGTCTCTAATATACATATATGTTGTGGGTTTGAGAGGGGACGGCACAGGGCCTGTATTTTGCTGAGTCAACTTTCTTTCCAAGCAGTCCTTAAAGCTGTTTTTTCCTCCTTGAAAACCACAGGGACATTGGCAAGGACAAAGACAAGTGTGACGGTGGGGAGGACGAGGACGGAAAAGAGCAAAACACGCCGCGTGGCAGGAAGACCGCCAACAGCCAGGGCCGACGTAAGGGAAGGATCACCACACGCTCCATGGCCAATGAGGCTGCCACTATGGCGGCGGAGGAAGCGCCTCCCCCTGCTTCAGAGGCTGCCGTGCCAGATCCTCCACAGCTCCCTAAATCCGATACAGCTCAGAAGCCCATAAAGGAACCGACAAAACCGCCGACTCCAGTAGCTTCACTGGATACAAAAGGTGAACACATTTTATAGCGGTATGATTCTCTGGAGCAAAAGTAACTAGTGAGAAAAAACATCCACATGTCATCATTGGGTGTTCATGATGAAGTGACAGATCCTTTTCATTTTTATTATATTTATGATAAAAGTCACGTGTACAAAATCTACAATAATGACAGCCGAGGTTAGTCGGCATCCTATGCAGAAAGTTAGGCAGCTGTATTTTCTGGAAAAGTCAACCCCAAAATTTTCTTTACACTTTTGTAAAATCCACCCATAATTATACATTTCAGGGGGCAGACATTTTGCCACTTGCTGTCGACTGAAAATGACATCACAGTTGCTCTGGCAACGACCAATCACGGCTCAGCTTGCGAATGTCACATGTTCAAACTCAGGAAACAGGTGAGCTGTGATTGGTTGTTACCTGAGCCCTGAGCAACTGTGATGGCCTTTTCAGTTGACAAGTGGCAAAATGGCCGCACACTGCGATGGATAAAAATGGGTGGATTTTGCTGCTTAATTCATATTCCACAAACACAATATTAATCAGAATGCTGTGTTTAGACTAGCGGACTTGCATAGAACATATCACTGAATATAATTTTTTTGGGGTTGACTTCCCTTTTAAGTAAACAGGTCGACATACTGAATATCAGTCAGTGTTGTCTATCCATCACCATGGCAGCGCGCTGCTTGAGCTGTTGTTATGGTACTCGGTCACACTTCTACAATTTCACCCTCACAAGCACGTCACTCCAACAGTGGCTGCTTAGGTTCTCAGGTAACCAAGCCCTTATCTGTTAATCTTGTTTTGGCACTAATCTGTATCATCTGTTCAATGTTTTGTAAGTACGTCTCTTGACACCCGCTCCCCCACTGTCTGCTGAGCGCTACATCTTGTAATGTTATGCAAGGTTTGTCCTATTATGTGATTAATTAACGCACAAGCTTGACCTCTGACAGTGTTCTGCGTGTGAAGGGCTGTCCCCTGTAATCTCTCTCAGTGATTAACTCGTTCACTCCCAGACATTTTCACTGTTGTTTTCCTGGATTTTGGCTAATTTTGCAAGGCCTTCTTTTGCTAAAACATGGAACCGACCAAAAGAAAAATTAGAGTCTCTTCTTTCATCTGGGAAAAAAGTACATTTGTATTGGTTTCCATTTTGCAGCAATTAGCATTAGAATATAGCTACTTTTCATCATTATTCACAAACCTGTTGAAAACACTGGGGAAAAGGGCTTGATGCAGAATGGCCCTGGCTGATCTCTTATACTCTACTGCCACCTGCTGGTCATTTTTTGTAATAAGTACGGTTACTTTAAGCGACCTCTTCAGGTCAGAAGCTGCATTATGTATGTATCTATGCTCTGCTATAAAAAAAAATGTATAAATACGTTTTTGGGACCATGGCAATATTTAAAATGGAACATATTTGTGGGAGCAAATGAGTTAATTTGGGGCTTTTATGTTGTTGCTTGCTTCCGCTTCAGCAACTACAGCGACCCTAATGTTGCTAAAAGGAAGCTTTAAGTCAGACGAGCTCAAGAAGCGATTTCTGTGGTGGCACGTCAGTTCACATTTTTATTTGAAGTTGTAGTGGAGGGGGGAGGGTGCACTCGACTCTTACTCTTGAGGTGAGACGATATGCTGTAGGCAGAAACCCAGCCTGTTTTTATAGCTCGACTCAATGGCCACCCAGCAGAGCCTGTCACGGGGAGAACATGTGAGTTTTGCCACTGGAGGCCGAAGCAAAGCCAAGTAGACTTGCATGTGACTCACGTAACTCAGTGCAAGGTAGGGAGACTTCGATTGGAGCCATCCAAGCAAATGATAATTGATAATTGAGGAGGGGGCAAGCGCACTGTACATGCCAAGGGTTTATCTGCTTCTATATTGGTCCAAATGTTTACACAATTTCAGTGAGACCGAGCCAGAGTTCACTTTCAATGCTAGCGGCTCACTTCTGTGAATTGTGTGTATATACACTCATGCATATGCGCGTTTGTTTGCAAGGCTGGTGGGGGTGAGTGGGGGGGCGTGACGAACTATGCAGCCATGTCAAGGCAAGTAGGAGTGTGTATCAGTCTGATGTGTGTTTGTATGACATACAAGGCTTGGGACAGCGTGGCTGTTCTGTCTTTTAGCCTCCATCCAAGGCCATTTCCCAAAGTCTCTGCTGTCTGGCACTACATCATCTGACTAAGGACCTCCCCTTGTGGATTATAGAGGCGGATGGCTTTTTTTGAACTCTAGGGAAAAGGGGGACTGGAGTGGAGGGGGGAGAGCGAGAATGTGAGTGTGCGAGGTGGGGAATGACCTAGCGCGACAGCGGGAGCTAGCAGGAGTAGGTCTCAGCAGCTTGTGAATGTAAACAGATTATTAGATTAGAGGCCATGAGAAGAAGGCGGCTGGAAAGAGGACAGCCTCTCTGTCTGCTTCTCTCTCACTCTTTTTTTGCACGCTCACTCTCTCGCTCTCTCTCTCTCTCCGCTGCACCCGTACTCTCCCCTCTATTTCTCTTGTCAGTGCTAATGGGGCTGGGTCTCTGCTTTCTGATTTAGCTGGTGCTGGTGAAACTGGAGAAACTTCTCGCTGGACCGAGGAGGAAATGGAGGTCGCCAAAAAAGGTAAAGCTCTGATAATTTACTTCTTTTTTTTTTTTCTTTTTTTTATCTCAGTCTTTCACCTCTCTGAGTTTCTTTCTGTGGCCTTCTGTGTTCCTTGTATTTCCTCTCCCCTCCTCTCACCCTCATGATTTTGTGAAGGTAATGTGCCCTCACCATTTCAAACACTCGTGAATGTGATCATGAACCCGCACAAGAATGAATGTGCATTTGTCACCACACAAATAGAGGCTTGTAGAAGGGCTTCAGTGCTCCGGGAAGGTCTTAAGGGTGTCTCACTTTTTTTCCTGAATTTCATTTAGCTGGTCTGCTCAGCTTGCGTCTTAGAAATGATCTATTCAGGCCACCCTTGAAGCACCGGAGCGTGACCATTACTGCTTTCTGCAAGGATCACGATCATTTTTTAAAGTTCAGATACAGTGTCAGTATGTGCAATTAGCATTTTAAAACAATATTGACATTATTGCAGAACAGACTGATTTGAAGTAAAGTCACATGGTATTCAAATGTGTTGCAGATCATCTGTTTAGTTCATTTTAATATGTATATATTTTTCAATGGAGCCATTAATGAAGTGTGTCAGACACGTATGTGAATTAATTAAAGTACATGGACTAAAGAGACCTGTTAACCATTGCTCATTTGCATAATGAGTGTTTTAAAATTGCATGGAGTATTTGCTATGTTTTCTGTCATAACCGGTCATGCAAGTAAATTCTCGTCTCCCGTGCAAGTAAAAGTTTTAATCTGCTGTGCTACTTAATCACATATTGAGACTTTGATTTGGGGAATCAAATTGAATGATAGGATAATTGTTATATTATAAACAAAGCATGAAATCTTTGTATCTAGATGTTATTGGACCTGGTCAACTCTAATTGTATCAGTGTAATAAATGGACATCACTAGCATCCAGCTAGTGGGAAAAAAAAAATCATGTTCAGTCAAAACTAATTTTCACTCATTTTTCGCCAATTCCCTGGTGTGTTTGCACGCATCAGTAAATGTGACATTAAGCATGCCTTCACACATACAGTATGGCCTTGAACTGAAGCATGATGAAATGTGCAGTCATTGGTACGTCATTTATTCTTATTCTATTATTTGGCATCTTGTGATGGATTTGTTTTTTTCAGAATTTTTTTTTTTGAAGCACATTCCATCATTTGCACGAGGATGCATGTTTAGGTGATTTAGTGTACATGAGTAATGGTGACCAGTTGTATGAATATCTGATCGAAATATCCCATCATCCAAGTCACACTTGATTAAAGGTTAGGGTACAGACGTAAATGTAAAAAACAACAACTTTATTTTGGTTGTAATTGCTAAAAATGCAGATAATCTTCCGGGTAGAACACAGAACAAGTTGAAAATTTGGTATAATTCCAGTTAATCTAGAATACTCTGAAATCACCGTACTGTAAATCAGATTTTATGCTAAAGGGATTCTTGTTTTTCATCAGGTTTAGTAGAGCATGGACGAAACTGGACGGCCATCGCCAAAATGGTGGGCACCAAAAGTGAGGCGCAGTGCAAAAACTTCTATTTCAATTACAAGCGACGTCACAATCTGGACAACCTGCTGCAGCAGCATAAGCAGGTAAGCCATTTACTGGTCGCCTGATTTAGGGTCACCTGGTGTGGTACGCCATTTAAAGTAACTTTGTGTCTCGCTCTGATATCCAGGACACGCGGCGGGCTCGTGCCGACAGGTCTCAAGGTGAAGGTCTAACCACAGCCTCACCTGATGACGATGACGACAATGCAGAAGACAGTGAAGGTCGGATCAGAAAACGATACGAAGCATGTACTCGCTTGACTTTTATAGTTTGTCTCAGCTCGTCCAAGGTGGAAGGACATAAACGGTCCTTGTATTGTGAACCTTTATGATTTATAATTTCTCAGGATAAACTAAAAGATAATCCGAGGAAGAATACTTTACGAAGAACGCTTTACTTGTATAGGGCTTTCACAACAGTAATTTTTGGAGATCTGATGCAACCTGTCAGCTGATTTGGCACATAAGAGACCCAATTTGAATTGATGTCTGTGAAACTAATATGCAACAGTTGTTAATGAGAGAAAGAATGATAAGAGTTAAGTTAGGGGAAGATAAAAGATATGAATTGTAGCGGCGCCTGTTACGTAACATTTATGGGCTGTAAAGGAGCAAGAAATTCTGCTGCCTGAACACGATGTGCTGGGCCACATGCTCGACCCAACAGCTGACCTTCTTTTGTCCTCACAAGCCCCACTCGTGCTCATACTATGTGAGAAGAGATTCACATCAGTGGCTCGTTTAATACATATTCATGATTTCATGGTTTTCATTTGGAAATTAACTGATTCACTCCCAACCATTTTCACTGGTGTTTTCCTGGATTTTGACTGATTTTGCAAGGCCCGCGAAATATTATGTTCTATTGCTGTAAAAATATGGAAAAAAGTATATATTAGTTATCTCTCCTCTTCATTGTATCTTTGGGGCCTTGATCTTAACATGTGACAAACAACATAAAAGATAAGACACTGTTGTCGCTTTCAGTCACGTGTGGTATTTCTTAGAAAGAAATGTGTGTAGTATTAAGTGGAAGCTGCTTGGTAAATGATTTAGCTGCCGTCATAAAATTGCAGTAAAAACAATATGACCACAAAATTTTTGTACATGTCAAGTATTATGTTAAGCATTTTTTGGCATGTTTTTTTTTTCCCCCTCACTTCCTGCAGGCGGTGACCATAGCTCTGATACAGAGAGTGCTCCCTCCCCCTCTCAAACCGACCCGACCAAGTCTGGTGACTCCAAGAGACCAGACAGTGCTGCTGCAGATGCTCCGAGCTCTGATCAGGACCCGGTTCAGGTCAGCAATGCAAAAACGTCCGACCCCTCATATGGGGGACTGCGTGTCAAGGAAGAGAAAAGCCCAGAGGGTGAGGCTGCGTCTCATGAGGAAAAGAGCAGAGTGGCTTCCTACTCAGGTGTGGTCCATCCAAAAACTGAGCCTCAAGATGTGGACATGAAATCTGGAGAAGTTCAGGTTAAAATGGAGCCCGAGGTTAAGGAGAAAGGAGAACATGGCGAGAGGCAGAAGGAGCTCCACTCAGATAACGACTCCAGCGCCACCTGCAGTGCTGATGAAGATGTGGAAGCGGAGCCCGAAAGGCAGAGGTATGTTTTTTTTGTTTTGGTTTTTTTCACACGGTCTCTGTGCTAGACGTCAATGATAGCCCACGATTTATGTTTCATGTTGCTCGTGCAGAATCCTTTCTATGGAGAAGCCGTCTTTGCTCAATCCCGTGGGCACGGTCCTGGTGTCATCACCGAAGCAAACTCCACACAACATCCAGCAGATGCATCAGCGGGCAGCTGCCATTCCACCTATGGTGAGTGAGCGTTATCTCCAAAACATCACGCACATTTGCTGTACTAAAAAAACAGAACTAAACAATTTCAATACCACTTCTTTTCAGACCGACACCGTTTTGAGTCAACAAAAACTGTCAATTCATTTTACCGCTGTTTATTTTGTCAGCAAGTAATGTTGAACATGTTGAACATTTTGGACCTAAAACTGTTTCACATAAACTTTTCTCATATTTTCACACACAATTACAGTATGTCAACAAGTGGCTACTATTGCTCAATGCTACAAGCTAGTAAGTTAGCCAGCATTTGTTAGCGGTCGGATTTTCATTATTGTTGGAACGTTATAGCCATTTGATTAATGGTATGTTATAAATAAAATTTATTTATTTATTTGAATCTTTCACCGTGAATCCACCTCCTGTCTGTCCAATGTATTTGTGCATGTTGCTCTTGCTAGCTGCAGATCTGTCACAGTAACAGATGAGATTAGCAGAGCGAGGATTTTGTCCGGTGAAAAATGTGTGTTGACCAAAATTTTAGTTTAGTTTTCGTTAACGAAATTAACACCAGTACTGTACCAGCACATTCCTAATCAGAAGTCATAGAATAAACATATCAAGAAAATCTATTACTGCTATCCCCATAATGCTGCATTTGTCAGACGATTTCAATCCAATTGAGACATTTTCTTTATTTCTGTCACAAGGTTCCTGGTCCTTATGGCCATAGTCCGGTGCCAATCAGTGGTTTCGCGATGTTGCAGCACCAGATCAAAGCAGCGCATGCGTCAGCACACCAGGAGGAGAAGCAGAGGCAGGACCAGGGAGACCTGGAGCGCAGACTGCCCTTCAACACCCGCAGCCCAAGTCTGGTTGACAGAGATGGTAGGCGAACAAAAACTAGTCTCATTCTGTCCTCATTTGGCCTCCCTCTTGTTCAGCTTTCAGCTGCACGTGCTGCTGCTGGTTGCACTATTTATAGTGGATGCACTTTTTCAGGCCTTGTTCATTTTTGTGCGTTTTCAAAAAAAAAAAAAAAAGTAAACCCTTGTGGTTGGTCTTGCCTGTTGTAATGCTGTTCAGCCTGAGCCCACACAAAGAAGGCGCTTTCTGATGCGAACAGACCTTAAGCCGGTATTGCTGTTTGAGATTGCCTAGGACGTTTGCTCTCGTGACTTGACCGAGTCCAAATGTTGTTTGCTGCCTCTGTACACAAGATAAACGTTTGAAGGGCAAGCAGTGAAGCCACTTGATAGGCTGCGTTAAAGCTTCATGCAAAGCTTTTAGCGCCCTGAAGTCAGAGTGCCGTAAAAGTGACGCAGCTGTCAGCAAACTGCTGAGCTGAGAGACCCCGGCTTGTGTTGCAAAGGGTTCAGTGGCCAAGTGGCCATGAATGGTCTTTATCTGGGTCGCACTCAATGCTCAAGGGCAATGAGTTCTCCTTTTTTGTTTTTTGTTTTTTTGTTTGTTTTTAAGTGGTCGTCTTTCCCTTTGTCCTTATACCTGTGTACTGCAGGTAAGCCCCTACCCTACATACCTTATGACATGATGTTGGCTCTGGACCAGGAGGCCCTCTCTGGTCGGCCAGGCTCTCCTTACAGACTCTCCCCCAGGGATCTAAGCAAGTCCTCACCCCAACCTGACCCCAACATCCCCAATGCTTTCCGCTACAGTGTGCCGCCAGGTAAAAAAAAAGAAAAAAAAAGAAAAAAAAAAGCACACATCTTCACCTCCCCCTCATCTGCTCTCTCAGATGCCTCCAAAACATTCTACTTTCCCCTGCTAATAATATGTAGTCTCCGTAAGGAGAACATGATGCATGCACTATGCAGTATCTGGGTGGTGTCCAGTATCACTTTAGCTTTCTCAGGTCATAATTCAGCAGGAGTTAATGTTGTAGTGGTCGCTGATGTGAAAGTAAGCAGGAAAATGCACTTAGAGCACGTCTAGCATTAGTCATCATATTCTGGCTTTGGCTGGCTAAAAGTGGGCTTGCATACAATAATACGTGTGCTGTCTGAACATTGCAATGAGAAGAGCTTAAACTTGTACAGTATGCAAGTGATGTCAGAACCTGGACTGTAATATCTGTACACATTTTCTGCCATTGCTTTTCTGAAATGAACATGTGTTCAAATGTGAGGGTTTTGTGCAATTATAGGGTTTGATTTTGCCAAGTACTGCAGCTGGAGCCTAGTTTAATGTTGGCGCTTCTATGATTTTTTTTTATTTATTTTTTATTTATTATTTATTTTTAGTTTATTTTTTTGGGGAGGGGGGGCTTTGGGGGTAAGAATGGAGTCTTACAGTTGTGGTGCAGGAAGGGTTTGTGTCACATCCAGTTGGTTATGGTGTGGAAGACAAGTCTGTGTACTGGACAATGGACATACAGTGGATTAAAAAAAAAAAAAAAAAGAGAGAGGGGAAAAAAGGAAACCCTTGCGAGAGGGCTAGTAAAAAAATAACGTGGTTGCATGAGTATTCACAGTTGTGGGTTCCAGACTAACTTTTTTTTTTTCTTTTTTTTTTTTAAATAAATAAATCTAAGCACACAGTGGTGCCGAATGTGAAATTTTAGGGGCACAAGTATTCACATATTACTGATAATATAACAATAATATAATACGAATAAAATATTCTATAATTAAATAAAAAGAACAATTATTAAATTTATTATTATTATTTTTGATTTTAAATCAAGTTTTGATATATAAATAAATAAATAAATAAATGACTGAATACTTAGTAGCGAGCGGTGCACCAATCACAATTTTCCGGACCATCACCAATCCTCAATCTTTTAAAAAGTCTGACCTTCCGATCCCGATTTTTGCCAGGTTTATTTATTTATTTATTTATTTTTTCATAACAAGCAGCAATAATGGTGTTTACTAAATATAGTTTTTTGTTTCATGATACCTTTGGTCGCAGAGGTTGAAGTTCACACACTGAATTGGTTGTTTTAAAACAAAAAAAAACAAACAAAAAACAACAGTAATGTTAACTGTGGTTGTGAGTCTAAACTCGTTTCCATTTTCCTTCTTTGAATATTTGCATCAGTCCTCCACCCGGCCCCCAGTCAGCTGATCCAGAGTCTGCCAGACGGAGCACGGATGGCTTTCAGCAGACCCAGTCGACCTCCTAACATTCCTTCTCCTCCTCCTCTCATTCCAACCACCAAACCCACTGACAAACCGTCCTTCATTCACGGGGGCTCAATATCTCAGGTAAGAAGAGAATACAGGGATAGACTTTTTTTCTATTATTTTCTGTTACTATTTTATTTATTTGGAAATTTCACATTTTACACCACATTGATGTTTTCAGCACTTTTCACAATTTCTAACTTTTATAAATACAATTAAGTTGACCTGATGATTTCTGCTATTTTAGGGAACCCCAGGCACATACCTGCCTTCGCACGCCATTTATGGGCCTGACGGGAGCAAGAATACTGTGGGCTCCATCTCTTTGGGCCTGCCTCGACACCAAGATCCCAACAAGTCTGGTAGGCAGGCCACATAACTACATTTGTGCTCAACACTCACTGAAAATCAACTTGTTTGCTCCCAAAAACATATAAATATGTTCTATTTTAAATATTATCAGTGTCCCAAAGACAGTTATACATTTTTTTTTATTATTTTTTTTATGCTAGGGCATACATAAGGCTTTGATGCTGCCTCTCAACTGAATAGAACTGTTTAAGCAATGGTAGTTATTGCAAAAATGGCCAACAGGTGGCAGCAGAGTATAAGAGATCAACCTGTTGCGACATGCTGCTTTCCCCACAGTTTTAAACAGATTCATGAATAATCACGAAACTTATCTATATTCTAATGCTAATTGCTGCAAAACAGAAACATAGAAATATACTTTATTTCCTGATGAAAGAAGAACTCTAATCTTTCTTTTAGTAGGTTCCATTTTATTTTTTATAGCAATAGAACACAATATTCTGTGGGCCTTGCAAAGTGGTTGCTTCAGTGAAAATAGCTGGGAGTGAATGAGTTAAGTGTATTTGCAAAGGTTACAAACACAATAACGTGCAAATGGCACAGCACAATATTACTGGTGTTCTCTGTTTAGTATAAGTTTCTATTTTGCAAGTAAACGTGCACTGGGCATTGAATATTTTTGAGCATCTGTTCCTGACATGATTGTTTATTTTGTTTTTGTTTTAATTGACACTTAAAGTGTTGTAAGGACTAAATTAACGTAATTCTTTGCAGCTCCGTCTATTCATGATGTTAGAGGAAACCCATCAAAGTTGGGTGAGAACCTGGCTTTCAGAGGATCAATCACTCAGGTAAAGAAAGCATGAGATGACAAACATATTCAGTTGTGTTCCTTGTTGTCTATGTTGCTTTATGTTTTTCTTTTAAACTGTGTTCACCAGGGCACACCAGCCCTTTCCCAATCTACTGTTGCTGCTGACCTGCTGAAGGGCACCATCACAAAACTGGCTACAGAAGACTTGAGTAGCTCAGACAAGTCGAGGGACCAGCTGGCTAAAGGGCATGTTATCTATGAGGGCAAGAGTGGTCACATCCTCTCTTATGATGGTGAGTACATTGACCAGATTTTTAACAAAATGTGTATCCCTTCCTTGACCAAGTAATTTTAAGTCACTCCTGTTCCCGTTGACGTGTATATCCGTAAATGGCAGTAAATGAGTTTTTAAAGTAAATTGTTTCTGTTCAAAAGCCATCAAGAACCCAAGGGAGAATACCCGTAGTCCCAGAACTGGCCATGAGTTAAAACGCACTTATGACATGATGGAGGGACCCATCAGCAGGGGCCACCCTGGCAGGGAAGGCGCTCCATTTGAAGGTATTGTGGTAGCATTTCACAAATGTATGAAGTGTCTAAGTGCCATTTCTGTATTGCTGTAACTGAGTATGCCTGTTTTGTGCAGGTTTGATTAGCAGAGCTTTGCCCAGAGAAGGCCTCCATGGAGATTCTAAAGACAGACAAATAATCACTGGCTCTATCATGCAAGGTAACAAACTACAAAGCTCCCCATTTTTGTTGGGTACTTAAAGAATCTCACGTTTTAGATTAGTGAGGTCACATATAACATATTGTCAAGAAATTGTTAAAGTTGACTTCCCCTTAAACTAAAATAGTTTTTCCACTTTTTAGGAACACCTCGAACAGCTGCAGAAACATACGAAGATGTTATGAAATATGGGAAACAGATCAAACGGGAGAGCCCACCTATCCGCTCCTTTGATGGGGGAATTGGCAAAGGAAAGCCCTATGAGGGCGTTAATACCATTAAAGAGACTGGCCGCTCCATTCATGAAATCCCACGACAGGACCAGTCCGGCCAGGACCTCAGAAAGACCCCTGACCTATCAGACAGGAGGGTCATAGAGGCTTCCATGTCACAGGTTCGACTTTTTGAAATGGTTTATTTCTGTCATTCAGTTTCCCTTTAATTTGGTTTTATTACAATTGCCACGTTAACCCGAGTCTTTTGGATGTTTGGTTAGAATACCTACTGTATGATCATGACTGTATGATGTGTTTCTCCTAGATTCACTCTCTGAACCAACCTACAATCAAGCACAATGTTAAGTCCCTAATCACCAGTCCCAGTAAGCTTCCCCACAGCCTCGAGGCCATGGAACGAAGCAAGTACGAGGAGAGCAAGGCAGTGCGCCACACTTCGGTGGTTAACTCCACCACCTCCGTCCTGCGCTCCACGCACCAGGAAGCTGCAAAGTCTCAGCTCAGTCCAGGCATGTACGAGGATGCCAGTGCTCGCAGGACCCCTGTGAACTACAGCTCCAATTCCGTGACCAGAGGTTCACCCATGCTGGGGCGTTCATCTGATGGTATTTGTCACATACGTTTTTTATTTCGGGCTAATGTTTCACAATAATTTGAATTTGAACAGCGTCAGTTATGATTGGACTGTAAGCCTGGTTAGAAACGTTATGTTTCCCTCTCACCCCCAAAGGAGCGAAATCTGGTGCACATGAAAGAAAGAATGCCATGACGCCCACGCAGAGGGAAAGTGTCCCGGCCAAGTCCCCAGTGGCGGGTGGCGACCCCAGGGCTTCTCACAGCCCCTTCGACCCTCACCACAGGCCGGTTGTTCCAGGGGAAGTATACCGAGCCCACCTACCTCCACATCTTGACCCCAGTATTGCCTTCCATAGAGTGATTGATCCTGGTAATTTGTTTGAAATCTTTTGCATCACATTAGTCTATCTATACTTTTATCAAGTAAAGTAAATACAGTGAGCAAATGAGCAAAAGCAACCCAGCCACATCTGTCATTATTCATACAAAAGTACCACAAAAATCATGTCAATATACACTCACCTTCCATTACTCCTTGCAGTGGGTTAAGAGATGCAATTTGTTTGTGTATACCTTCATAGCTACCATAGCCCATTAACAAAAGTCCAAATATGGTTCCAGTGGGTGCAAATATACTGGAGTTTTGTTATTATTTATAGCTATGAGCTAATTTTGTGGTCGGCTTCTGTATGCTGTTTCTTCACCAAGCGTATCTTTTATGGAATATCACCCGAGAACGTGCGGGATGGTTTGGTGCTCGTGCTGGTAAAATAAAGCAATGAATACCAATATTGTAGATTTGAACAGCTTCCCCCTTCTTTCAATCTTGTGTTGCAGCCTTCATGTTTCCCAGACAACCATCTCCAACTGGCTACCACAACACATACCAACTATACACCATGGAGAACACGCGGCAGACCATCCTCAATGATTACATCACTTCTCAGCAGATGCAAGTCATCCCCCGGCCTGACATGGTCCGTGGGGTGTCACCGCGGGAACAGCCTGTTTCTCTCCCGTACCCAGCTGGAGCTCGAGGTATGGTTCTCCACCAGCCGGCCCTTTCTTACCTGTAGAAGAGACCCTGCTTGGGAAGGGCTGTAGTTTGCACACGGTGTTGCTGTGATGTGTAGTGGCTACCTTTTGCAGATGTCCAGAAGCAAATGACCTAGACACATTTTGCTTATTTACTTTGTGGCTGCAATTTATCTGGCTCTGTTTAACAATTGATAACTGTGACTCAAATATCCACTTGGCAAACCTGATTCAGGTTTATTATCTTTAAACTTGATTGCAGCCCTGCATACCTAACCATTACCAAGCACTGACAGATGATGGTGCTGGATATATACAGTGCTAAATAATACATTGAGACATAAATGATTTGGTTTTTATTGTTCATCATTGGCCCTTTGCTTCTGTCTGTAAAAGGGATAATTGATCTAGCCCAGATGCCTCCAACTATCCTGTTGCCTCACCCTGGGGGAACAGGTACTCCCACTTTGGAACGTATCGCCTACCTCCCTGGAGCTCAGCCCCCTTTCACTGCTAGGGCTTTCAACCCAACTTCCATATCGCCAGGTGAGGATTCCCTACATGCCATGTTCCCTTAATTTCCTCCCCACAATCTTGTGTTGCTTCACACCTCATGGGATGCAGACCTGCTCAGGGTGTCCAAGGTTAGTTCTTTTCCGTCCAGACCAAGTGTCATCGATCATAAGTCCTGAATGAGCCAAAAAGCGGGCAGTCGTGATCACACTTAGTATTAACATGCAACTCTACTCACATATCCAATGACTACGGCTACGTTGACACTGCAGGTCTTTTGCTCAATTCCGATTTTTGTTTTTTTTTTGGAGTAAGCTTTCACATATTTTCGACCCCAATCTGTCTGCTGTGTGAACCATACGCGTCCGCAAAGTGACCCGCATGTGCAGAAGAAGAGACGACGTCACAATGCTGTGTTTATGGAAGTAAATTCATATGCTCCAGTGTGTCAAGGCTGCAGACAGCTGATCCGCGCGGCTTCCGCCTTCGAAAAGACAAACAACTTGTAGATTAGTGCGCGTCTATCAGCGGTACGTGCGCCGCGCACTGATACGAGCGAACAGAAAATTAGTGCCCGGCGGTTAATGGCGTCTGACTTTTTTCAGAAAGGAGTTTAGTGATGCAAATGTATCACTCTTTTGAACACTAATTGTATTTAGAAGATAAACGCTTTATTATGTATTTATTAATTAATTAATTTATTTATTATTTAAGTCAACTTGCCGTTTCAGATTGTGAGACTTTTTTTTATTTTTTATTTTTATTTTTATAATCTCTACAGGAAGCTTCATGACATGACATTCAATAATATGGCTATTGGCGAACAATTTAATACTTCCTGTAAAAAAAACCAAACAAACAAAAAAAACATTCTATTGAATACATCTTGTGATGTCTGTCTTAATTTTACTCTTAGGTCACCAAGCCCACCTTGCCGCAGCAGCTGCCGCTGCTGCAAGTGCGGAGAGGGAGAGGGAGCGGGAACGTGACCGGGAGCACCAAGAGAAGGAGAGGGAAAAGGAAAGGGAGCAGCGGGATCGAGAAATGCGAGAACGGGATCGGGAAAGAGAGCGAGCGAATGATTACATTCGTGGAAGTGAGTATTAATGACTCCCCAACATCTTGTAGTAATCTTACTCTATTATTCGCTGACTATACCAGTTTACAAGCTGGTTGTGATATTAAATCTCTGACTGAATGTGTAAACGGAGAACTTTCAGCTGCTTTTATTAGCTTCAAATTAATACATTATCTCTTCATGTAAAAAAATATACTGGTAACTATCAGATATTTTGTGGCAAGAACAAATCCAAGCTAAAATATTCATTAATGGAACTGAAATCTCACGAGTACCTTATACAAAATTCTCAACTGGAAAAAAACATGCCAGTGTAGATGAAGAAGATCAATGAAAATTCTTGATTTATCCCCTGGTCCATCCATCCTCCCATGTAACCCTGTATTATAGTTTTGTTTTGTTTTTTGTTTTTTGTTTGTTTGTTTTTTTGTTTGTTTTAATCTCCTTTCATGAATTCCTTGTAATACTGCTTGGGCTGCAACTTACACATATCTGAGCAAACTAATGGTCAATGCAAAATAATTTTTTAAGATTCATTTCTGTAGCTGTAACCTTCTTTACTTCTCTTTTAAAAATATTCCACACTACAATTTCATAACCTAAATTGCTTACATTCTTGCTTTTTTATCCACAAGTACATTTACAACAAGCAAGCTCTCCCTGTTAGTTTTTTTCCAAAGTTTGTTTACTTTTTCATCTGATTTTCATCTGTATTCTACCAGGAATGGTCGTAATTTTCATTTGGTCTAATGTCGAACATCTTGCTACTAGAACAATATTTTCATTTAGAAGTCCTAATTTTTGGAATAAGTCTATGAGAAATATATGCTCTTACTCGTATCTTGATTTTTCAGAATTTCCCTCTTTTTATAAATCTGTTATTACTGTATGCACTTGCTATTTTCTGTTCTTTCTCTTCACAATTCAGTTTATTTTGTACTCTTGTTTTCATAGATTTTATTGTCTATCTATTGTCTAAATGTGTATTTTTTTTTGATCAGGTGGAGTTGAGCAACCCGGCCGGCCAGGAAGCCGAGGCTATCTGCATTCTCCTTCCCCTTCACTCAGAACACAGGAAGTGGTTGTTCAGCAGCGACCGAGTATCTTTCAGGGCAAGAGTGTTATCACTTCTCTCATGTAAGTCCAACCAGCTTGACCTGATCTTGAATCATCAGCACACCTCTGACAATATTTATTTAGCTTGCATGTAATCCACCAATATATAGGTCTCAAATTCAAATTAAAAATAAAAAGTTCTCTGAAATGCTCCCAATTTTATTCCTAGGCCTCATTCAACAGCAGCATCAGCAGCGTCCCAAAGTAACTCTCGCTACAGTACTGCAGCTGATGCACTGGCTGCTTTGGTGGATATCGCCGCCTCGGCCCCGCCCGTGGAGGTGGCCAAAGTGAAGGAGAACAAACGGGATGAGCGGGATGACGAATTATGTTCAGCGGCTCGGAGAGCAGCGAGCATCTCGGAGCAGCAGCAGGAGCCAGACCGGCGATCCGTACCGTACGGTGCTATGTCTCTTCCAGGGGGGAAAGCTCACCCAGCGTACCCGCAGGGTGTTGGTGTTAAAGATAAAGCTCCCCAAACCTCAAAGTCCCGCATTGAGGAGGAGCTTCGAACTTGTGGAAAAACAACCATGACAGCCGCGAACTTCATTGACGTCATCATCACCCAACAAATAGCATCAGAAAAAGACCCCCGGGAGCGAGGCTCTCAGAGCTCAGACTCGTCATGTGAGCTATCGCAACCTGTATTATCAATTGTGAAATATGCAAGATATATTAGTACAAGATTAGCTCATTTTCAAAACTTTTTTTTTTTTTTTAAACTATTCAGTGTCATCAAACCGATACGACAACACTGGTGGAGGAGCCATTGAAGTGGTTAGCCCTGCTAGTTCCCCAGTTCATTCCCAACAAGAAAAAACAGACGACAGGCAGCAAACGACAGGTATGGACACACATTTTGTTCTGTAACAGGACCTTCAAGATGACATTTGACGAAGTTATTAAACTTTTAGATGTGGCGTAAATACATCATGCCAAGAAAGTATACAGTATTCATTCAGAAGTTTGCTTCCACTCATTGGCGAGACTGTCAATAATTTGGTGCTTTTAATTATTTTATTTGAATCATACATGCATACATCTTAAATAAATTTCAAAATAAAAATTTGGTTTACAATTTTACGTAATATATTCTCAAATCCACAAAGGTCAAAGCCACAAAGTTTCAACTTTCATCGCTACCAGACACGTTTTGTAGCTGTCAACAAGTTTCTGGCATAATTGCAACATATTTGCCCACAACTCTTGGCAGAGTTCCTTAAAGTTACTTTCGCATGTCAGTAACCAATCAAAGAAAAGCTGTTTGCTATATCGAAATAAGGAGAAGAGAGACCCAATTGGAACAAATATATATATATTTTTTTAAATGAGAACATGGATGGTCCAAAAGCAGTTATTTCTGACCAACAATATTTCCAAACCAAATTATGTCACAAACCCGCTAAAAGGTGATCAAAGATTATGCAAACAAATTTGTCCATAATGACAGCAGTTACACTTCTGATTGCAAATGTATGTAATTTGTAAGCTGTCAAGTACTAATGTCAAATCAATGCATTACCTTGATTGCTCTGCTCCTCAACCCAATTTAGCTGGCATGCGGGTTTATGACATGAGTCGATACCGGCCTTCAGCAGAGCCACCGCAGCCAAGTTCCCAGCAGCCCCCTTCATCCCAGGCTGACAGTTACTCCCAAATCCCCAAGACGCATCGGGTCATGACCTTGGCGGATCACATTTCGGTAGGAAATTCTGACTGGAAGCTGGATAGACTGTGAAAATCAAAACTGACCTGTTTTTTTAAATTATTTTTTTATTATTATTCTCTATGCCATGCAGCATATTATAACCCAGGATTTTGCCCGGAATCAAGAACCTCCCACAGTTTCCTCTTCAGCCTCTGCCACATTCCAGAGCACGATGCCGCCCGTGTCTTCGTCAAGTCGAGCCAAGGCGCCCAGCCGCTACAGCCCTGAGAACCAAATCCAGGCCCCACATCACCACCGTCCCCCCAGCAGGGTTTCCCCAGAGAACGCCGCAGACAAACCCCGATCCAGGTACAGAAACAATCGTTTCGTCGTTAAATCATTGTGGCATGTCAGTTATCACCCTTAATTGTGACACTTGACACCTTTCCAGGCCTGGTAAGTCTCCAGAGAGAGGTGGGAGGCAGATGGAGAGTTATGAGCCCATCTCACCGCCGCAGAGCTACCAAGACATAGAAAAGCAGGAGGCCGGTGGGCCTGCGCCTCAAAGGCGAGAGGCGGACAACTCTGAGATCAGGTACGTGAGCTGCACAGACTCGATTCAAGATATTAAAGGGGAAGTCAAACACCAAATTATATGAATTAATCAACAAAATCCACCCATTATTATCCGTCTCAGCGGGCAGCCATTTTGCCACTTGCTGTCAACTGAAAACGACATTACGGTAGCTCAGGGCTCAGGTAATGACCAATCACGGCTCAGCTTGTCAACACCACATGACCAACCTCAGAAAACAGGTGCGCCGTGGTTGGTTGTTTGAGTTTGTTGTTGAGTTGAGTAATATAACTATTTACTTATAACTATTTAAAAAAAACCTAACAGCAATAAGTAATCATGTGACAGTCATGTGACAGCCTATGAACCGGAACAGCTAAAGACAAGATAGCTAGCAGCTCCCGACGCAACTACATTGGTCGCAAAAAAAGGCGCAAAAACTTGACTATACTCGAGGAAGTAAAAGTCGTAACAAGGTTTCCGTAGGTGATCATTACCTATCATTACCTAAGGATCATTAGCTATCCAGTCATATATTCAGATCAGCGTTTCCAGTCAACAGTTAGTTGCAAAATGGATAAAAACAGGCGGATTTTATTGCTTTATATGTTCCACAAATACAATATTAATCAGAAAGCTTTGTTTAAACTAGTGGCGCTGCATGTAACATATAGTCAAGAAGATGTTTTGGATTGACGTCCCCATAAAAATGAGTCGATAAAATACCTGTCTGCTTATTTGAAGCCTGACACCTTCTTTGTTCAATTCAAGGAGTGACTCGCGATCCCCTGGCAGTGTCAGTTACCTGCCCGCCTTCTTCACCAAACTAGAGAACACCTCACCTATGCAGGAGATCTTTCGTAAGTTGAACTCCACCTCTGGTGTTGGTGATTCTGATGTTGGTAAGTGGGGCTTCCTGTCTTCATTTTGGCTTAACCCAAACAATGCATGCACCAAAGGTGGAAGCAAACTGTTCGTGTGTTCGTGTGTGTGTGTGCATGACATGTATGCATGTTGTCTTCATTGGTTCTCTCTTATTTTAAAGCTCATCAACCATGTAGTTACTTATGTTTATTATTTTGGGATGTTAAACGGCTAATTCTGTCTTTCAGGAAATGCTCAACCGGGCACAGAAATTTTCAACATGCCTGCTGTTACCAGCTCCAGTAAGTTACGAAGATACTTTTATTTTATACTGTTTAGATTCCAAAGGAGAAAGAAATGGAGTCACATGGGTATTCACGACATAAAATAGCATTGATTTGGTTTGGATCAACATTTGTTATTTTGTTGCATTGTGATTCCTAGGCAGCATCAACCCTAGGAACCACTCCTTCAGTGACCCTGCGAGTAATTTGGGCCTAGAGGACATAATCCGTAAAGCCTTAATGGGTAACTTGGAGGACAGGCCAGAGGAGCACCAAGGTGTCATCAGCAACACATCCAACACAAGCAGTGACACCCGCCAGGAGGCCAACCCGTCGCCCAGCATGGGTATATGCTCATCGCTAACTTTTCCGTTGTCGGCAAAGTATGTTCAGATGAGGCTCGGACCGTTCTTTAGTCCGGTCCACTGAGAATTGACAGCGTCACACCATTATGTGCATCTTGGCTGTGTACATCATATTTCTAGCTAAATTCTAGACCTAAATATTTTTTTACAATCAATAATATTAACTTGAGATATTGTAAGTAATTGTTGTTACCAAACCCTTTTGACAAATGAATTGAAAATGACCTGAACTATTTTCCTTGACTTGTAATTTTAAAACTACAGTAGCATAGCCATCAATTTTTTTTAAATATGATTTTCCCTGGCTTGGTCTCTACATGACACATTTTTGAGGAATCAGAAGCTGAACGTGTTTCTCTTTTCTACCACAGCGAAGCAGAAGCAGAGTAAAGCCAACAGCCGTAAATCGAAGTCTCCTAACCTGGGTCAGGCCTACTCGGGAGGGGATCGCCCCTCCTCGGTGTCCTCCGTACACTCCGAGGGAGACTACCATAGACAAGCACAAGCCCAGTCCCAATGGAGTTGGGATGACCGACCTTCATCGGCAGGTCAGTCGAGCCCATTTTATAGCTTTCCAAAATGTCATTTCTGTACATATTTAACAGTCTTTCTCTTTCCAGGGTCCATGCAGTTCCCTTACAACCCACTGACCATGCGCATAATGAGCAGCACGCCACCCACCTCCATATCGTCTCCATCCATCCAGAGCCAGCAGCAGCAGCCACAGCAGCCGCCGCCGCTTCCTAATGGTGCTATAGTACGCCCGCAGTGTGTGTGGCCATCTCTGCTGTCAGAGCAATACGAGGCCCTGTCGGACAGCGATGACTGAGCCTGGCCCTCAAGAACGGATTAAAAGAGACCCAAGACCAGGCGCATCTCTTCCACCTACCGCAAGACGCTCAAGCGTCGCGTAGATAGGACGGTGTCCAATTCTTTCCGGTGCTATGGCGCCCCCTAGCGGTAAGCTAAGTGTACACGCAGCCGACGACCGACCGGGCTCTCCCAAACGAGACTCACTTTTTGGTTTGGAAGTGGGGAAGTAAATCCGACTGAGGGGGATGACTTGTGATATAGTGAAGCTGATATGTAAAAAGAGACTTTGTTTAATTTCTGTAAAGCTATAACTCATCTTCAAGAAAATCATTGTATGTAAATAGAATAACCTTTTTGCAGTGTTTTTCTTAATAACTTGTTTATTTCTTATTTTAATGTCGCTTTTAAATGTATCCGCTCTATTGCTAAGTGAAGGTGGTTCCCCCCGCCCCTGGCAACTTCCCCAACCAGTGTCCACTTTAATGTGTGATTTCTTGATCATCAGACAAAATGGAGGTGGGTTCACAGAGTAGACATTAAAGGACACACACTTCTCGAATTTTAAGCAGTTTTCATATTTGGTTGTGTTCACAACGGTGCAAATGTGATTTTCAACAAAAAATGTGGACAGTGATGGAGGGCATCACACCTCACCACATGCTAGATAGGGAATTGATGATTGAGGTGACCACTCCTGGACTCCGTCTCAAATGTC
This sequence comes from Festucalex cinctus, assembly GCF_051991245.1. Taxonomy (NCBI): domain Eukaryota; kingdom Metazoa; phylum Chordata; class Actinopteri; order Syngnathiformes; family Syngnathidae; genus Festucalex; species Festucalex cinctus. The sequence goes on from NC_135428.1 coordinate 3,921,670, forward strand.
AAGTGAGCCTCCACATCCCACATGTTCAAATTGTCACATTTTAAATCTGTCTGGAATCATCCGTTTTGCTTTCTTTCCCCCCTTTTTTGATGGGTTTTGTCATGCCTTGTGACTTGAGAAAAAAAAAAAAAAAAAAGGCAGCTTTAACTAATTTTCTCAGAGATATTCTTTGGTGTTTATTTGCATTTGTTTCCCTAGTACCTTTTTCAAACTTCTCAGAAACAATCCAAACTGTAGAATTAGTCTTTCCAAATTATGACCCGCTTTACCAAACATAATGGTCTGCACCATTTTTGCACTTTTGCTTCATAACTATTGAAAACAAAAGGCGTACTACCTGCTGTCTAATGTATTTAAGAGTAATTGGCAATATTAAGTGTTTTACTCGCCACTTGCAGACCTTTCGTCTTTTAGCCACATCATTCTGGGATCCTTTTTTGTTTTTTTTGTTTGTTTTTTTAAAAATAGTTAATGCAGTTTTGAGCACATGGTACCATTTTGAGATTCCAAATCGTGACAATTCTATGGGGGTAGATGTCATGGACTTCCAACTTCCAGGTTTCCACACATCAAGTGCCGTTTCCGGCCACTGCCGGCAGCGTTCCAACACTCGCACCCCCACCCCTGCGCCCCCCACCCTGCAGGGCGTCTCAGCTTTCCGAATGAAATGCTTCGGACAACTGAGACAGACACTACAACACTGGCACCCGTCGCAAGCGCGAGTACTGGGACACGGCCCACACGTTGCAAACCGGAACCGGAAGCGAAGCTGATGTGTGAAAACCCGGGAGTCGGAAGTCTCGCCTCCTCCGTGGCATTGCCGTTATGTTAAATAACAGGAATGAAATGAACTACCTGACCCCGCAGTTGCATCGGCAACTTTCACTTTGCATTTATCAAATCTCGTCTTCGCCACTTGAATATGTTTGGTCTCCCGTTCACAAAGCTATTCAATTATTTGTCACAAGCACATGTCATGTTCAGATGTTTCTTTTCTGACAGTTTCCACATATATATATATTTTTTGTGTGTGTCCTGTTTAGGTGGGATGGTTGCTGTTTGTTTACAAAGGCAATGGCAGAAAATGTTTACAAACTTGAATTTGAAAAGAAAGCTGACTTGAAGCCGAAAAAGAATTAGAGCATCTTTTCAAGCTACGCAACCCGCGTGACTTTTTATTTTGTCTTTTAAATTCAAACTTGAAAACTCTTATCCACTTTGATGTTGAAATGCAATGATTGTATGGCACAATGTCTTTTAGTTGGCTATTGCAAGAGTTCTGACCAATCAAATAAAGTGGTTCTTTTTTTTTTTTTCACCACATTAAAATACCAATCCTTGTAAGACTGCTCTTGTTGAAAGTAGTCTTGTCACAATTCTTGATCGATGAGGTATACACATTAATTTTTATGTTCGCTTTTGCAAATGAGAGTCAACACACATCAGAAATGCAGTATCACGGCACACGCACAAAGCAATGAATTTGCCAGTGATTTAAATTTTATTTTACAATAATGTTACTGTAACTTGATAAAGTTCGGTATCTACTGGAAGGACCGTCTAAACATACTTAACTTGATTGATTTATAGTAAGAAAAACAATCACTATTAAATCGTATTCAAACTGGAGGCCTACAATCGGGGTCAGTGTGCTTACGTTGTCTTCAGAATTAAACAGGTTAATCTCAAAGTTGGCTGTTGTAGAAACGATCATTTATTTCAGTAGTTCAGTTGAAAAGTGAAACTCATAGCTTATTAAGCACATAGGAAAAATACAGTGTGCCACAGAAAGTATGCACTTATACTTAATATTAAATTATTACATAAATAATGATTTCACACGTAATATTCTTCAGATGGACATCGTGGTGGGATGCTTCGTTAGCTATCCGCAACAGCCATTAAAATTGTCAAACTAAATTATGAAATATTGTAGGGAATGACACGGACATACGATGTTGTACCTCTCCATGTTACGAACGGCGCCGAATAAAGCGCTTTGCTAACGGCGTAAGAATAGAATAACAATAAGCCAAACTTGATTACTGCAGTACTTAGTTTTTTTTTGTTTTTTTTTGTTTTTTTTAAATAAGTATTTTATGTTTATAACCTGTATGAGGTTACGTCGCCGCCGTAGGAAAACTTCCGTTTCTATCTAACCGGAAGTTGTTGACCGGAAGACGTACTCGATTGGCTGGATGACCTATGACTTCCGTAAACAGACAACTTCGTGTAGAAAAATGCCCGCGGTGTTACCTGCAGTGGCAGAACAGCTTTTTCGAGATATTCGTAAGACATACCAGGAAACTGCTCAAAGTAAGTTGGCAGATACAGTTAGATAGCGTCAATTACATTTATTGCACTTTTTCTTTTTTACGACAGCGATAGCACGATGGGCTAACGGGTTTAGCCAGCGCCAACTTTATTTATAGGTCGCTTGCACATGTCGTCACTTCCGCCTCGGATTTCTCGTAGTCGCCATGCTGGGTGGCCTCCATTTACGTAGCGATTCGGTCTAACACGTATCTATCACGTTTGTTTTCTGGGTTTAAAATGGTACATTGTTGCTGCATCGTTGGCTGTTCGAACAAAGCCAAGGGGGAAAATGGTCGGTCTTTCTTCCGAATTCCGAAAATAATTAGGAACCAGGGCCTGGAGACAGAGGAGTGCGGACTCCGGAGGGAAGTCGTTACTTTGGGCTCGTGTGTGCAGCGATCACTTTGTGAGCGGTAAGCTTGTTTACCTTTATTTAATGCATGAGGATTAATAACGTTTCGACCGCCCATATATGGGCAAGTTGCTTATGTTTTGGATTCATGAGCAAGCAAGTTCGGTAGTACAAGCTGGCTAGCGGACGTTAGCCGAAAGCTAACATCGAACATTTTCACCCAAGTAGTGCCAGTGCAAAGTGTTTACTGCTGAAATTGGATTGATTAGTCTTGGGCTCTTAATGCCGATAACATGTTTTTTGGTGGCAAAATGTAAACTTGGAAAAAAAAAAGAGACAGAAGGGGCTGATGCAAGAAAACAGACCCCCGGGGGTGATGCAAGAAAACAGAGCCCCGGTAGCCTACACATCATGCTAAAGAACTTATTCACGGCCACCCTACTGCGGTAAAATAACCAGTCTTTCCATATTTTATTTGTTTATTTTAACAGGTCGCCCTGCGCCCGTTTTTCTGTCCAATCATCCCGACTGGGCTCCAACATTAAAGTTGGGTCCCAAGTGACAACATCTATGTCTCAGCCCAGTCGGTGCCAAGATATGAACGTGCACAGGAGAGACAAGCAAAGAAAAGACGACTCGAAGTGGCAGAGATTGTTGCAGTTATGCAGCCAGATGGCTCCAGTAACCTGTACCCTCAAGTACTGCTGACATCATTGACTCTGGTATGCCACTCAGAATTCATTACATGATATATTGTATGCATGAGTGAATGTATGTGTTTGTTTGTGTGTGTACACGCACCTTATATTTTAGAGACATTTGGAAGTGTTTATAGAAATAAGTATTTGCCTGTAGCAATGTTCATACATTAAAAAATGCAACAAAATGTGTACATTTCTTTTACACTGACAAAAAAACTATACTACTTTACTATATTAAACCTATTACTGGTACCGTATTTTTTTGTGATTTTTTCTTTATTTTTTTCTTTAGGGATCTCATGCCACACCGACTTGATTGCCAATGACATGATGGAAACGAAGGCGAGCATCAAAGCATTGGAGGAGGACAACATGCGACTGTTTGTTTGGCGCTAATAAAGGCAGCGTTTATACAAATTCTATTGTTGGGTTTGTTTACAAAGCTATACATAATAGAAATGACAGGATTTGACTCAATGTGCAATATGGTCCCTCTTAAAGTAATGGCATAAATCTCTATTATTTCTAAAAGCACAAAAAATGAAGTGAATAATGATTAGATGTAATTTCAGGGTTAAAAATTGAACTGTTAATTAATGTAGTTTATTTTAGCACAAGTGCCTACCATCCTGAGATGACGGTATGATGTAATGTTGATGGGGTACGCAATGACTTTCATTATACTATGTACAGAGGAAAAAGTTGCTCTCTTTTAAATTTGTTTAATGTAAGACAAGTACCAGTACTGTGTTACAGTTTTCCCAATAATCCTTGTTTCACACTTGTCACAAAACCACTGTCCTTTTGGCAGTCTAGATTGGCACACTTCAAGTGATATCATTTGATTTTACAATCTGCTGCAGCACAAAAAACTACTTTATTCCGCATCTTTGAAGTACATGAGCAAGTGGTAGGTGACAGCGGCTGAGCAGGAACACTGGAAGTCCACTGCTGATCTAGTAAATGCTCTCCCGAGCAGTTCAGGTAAGGAGGGGATTTGGGGAAAAAAAAAACTCTTGGCTTTTCCAACTGGCCAAAACGAGCGATCTGGGTGGACTCGCTCAATCACACTTTGTCCACACCACAAAGTCGCAGAAGTCCGTCCAATTAAACTCATCTGTGCCTGAATCTGAAAATATTACAAACATTGTAATGAAAATATGAAACATAGAATTAAATAAGAAACTACAAAAAGTAAAGCCATACATACCTGGTAATATTATTGGTGTTGTTGTGACAAGTGATGGGAATTGTTGCCATCTGGCACCAGACAGAAATTGGGTGTTGTGACAGCCTCCTTAACCGTGAGATCATAAGAAAAGCTGTCAGTATGCTCAGTAGTTACCATGAACACGTTTTATTGCACTGGAAACTGAAACTAAAAATACGTCCTCTGAGAGTGGTTAACCTTAACCATTTAGAATAAGTTGATTAAGTAACATGTAACTAGTGAAAGGGTAGCATTAAATTTAATTAAGCCACGGGGAGGCTGTGCAGTTACTTTTTATTCTTATACGCTCTGCCATATTTGCCTGTTATAAAATTATTTGAAAAACCACATCAGGTAAAGCCAGCTGTGCATGTAAACACAATGATAACAGGAAGCCTGAGAACAAATCAACATTTTTGTGTGCAGAATTACCAACACCATGTGGTTTACTTACGTGCAACAGCAACCGTTTCTTCTGATGCGATGTTAAAGTTTACACTCTGTATCCACCCGCTTACAAAATAATTGTAAGCCTCCAGGGATTTGTTGGCGTGTTATGGAGCATGTTGTCAACACGAGGTAGGGAAAGATGTCCAGAGATGTCACATTTGGCCAGCAAGCTTTCTCCGTCAAAAAAAAAATCACCCTTGGTCAGGACGTAATTAGGATCAATCCCGCCACACAGAGACACCTTCTGCCTGTATCGTTGTTTTTGATCTTCCGGTAAATCGTGAAAATACTGCGAAAATTACATCAGGTTGATAAGCTCTACCGTGTAACTCGCGAGTGTACCTTGTGAACCGGCGGACACCCAATATGGCGCCCGAAGGAAAAACTCCCATGATGCATTACGATGTGCAAGCGACCTATACTCGTTTGACATACCTCGGCCCAAATTGTCTTTGTTTGGAATTAAAATAAATTTTCCTGCTTGGCTTTATTTTTCAATATGAGGCATGAAGTGAATATTACCGAGCCTGACTTGATTATAGGTTGACACTGAGGTGAAATGTCATGTTTGTAGCTGTAGGAGGCGCTGTTGTTTAATTTACCACTCATTATACGACTGTTAATGTCCACCACCGTATAATTATGGAGCTTGAATTCTTTAGGGCAGTGGTTGTCAACCCCGGTCCTCGAGTTCCGCTATCCAGCTTGTCTTCCATGTCTCCCTAAGCAGTAACACATCTGAGGATAGTTATCATGCTTCATGCAGAGCTTGCAGATTAGCTGATCGTTTGAAACACCTGTGTTGGCTGAGGGCATGGAAAACAAGCTGGATAGGGGTACTCGAGGACCGGGGTTGACATAACGAAGAAGAAATAACTAAGCATTAAAGTATTCTTAATTAACACACTGTATATTTATAATTGATGTTTTATGCCAACTGGCCTACCTAATAGAAATGCAGCTGGAGAATATCTTCTCAGGATAATTGTGACAATACGAATACTCATTGTCATATTTTTCGTTGCAGTTCCTGATGACTTGCTTATTGCGTAAGTACTAATAACTTACAATAGCTTCATTAATCTTGGCAGGTGACCAGTCAAAGGTGTACACAACCTCTTGCTCAAAGTCGATCCAAAATGAGGATAAGTGCTATAGAAAATGTATTGTGTAGGGTTTTTTTGTACTCCTAATAGTCATCTACCTGAGAGTGATCTCAGTGAAAAATGTTCTGATCGGGCTGAGAGACCGCAGTGAGGATGACTCGTGACTAATAGTCTATGAGACTTAATAGTCTCTGAAACACAAAGTCATGCTGATGCTCCTATCGAGAAATTCCCAGCATCGTGGTTTGACTTATTGTCAGTCAATTGATGCTCATTGTCTGGACAAAGAACCACATCCTATCTGTTAGTCAGCATGCGTTGGTTTGGTTGGTTGGTCATATTTTTCCCTCATGAGTAAATCTTCCCAAAATTCTTTGGGGCAAAAAAACTCTACAGACATGTCTGAAGAAAATACACTTGTAGCACTTTTCCTCATCAGAGTTGTGAGTGGAGTCTATCCCAGCTGACTTTGGAGAACATGCGGGGTGCACCAAAAAAGTATAGTCACATTCACATGGTAGATTTGATGTCTTCAATGTACATTACATGCATGTTATTGCAATGTAGAAACAGTAGACGTACTAACCACTATTGCACCATTTTATTTGATTCATTTCTCTTTCGTTGTCTGTTTCTTGTTTGTCAGCCTGAACTTTGTTTTTGGACCCTGTACAACACAAGCTTTAAATTTGGTTGATCAACGCTCAGTCACCGTTCTGTCATCGCCCAGTGGACGTAAGGCCTTCCAGGTAAGTCGTTAACCTGCTCACATCCTGTTCGTGACACTACTCAAATATGTGCAACAACATGTAATTATTCCTCAAAAGTGAATGAGGTTGTGTTTGTGTTGTGTAATTAGAAGATTATTGGTTGGACTCCTGGCACTTCTAGAAAAATCAATTGCTTTCTTCTATGGTACCTTGTTGAACATGTCTTGTTTGCAGAGCTCTTTCATTTAATTAATTTCAGTCTATTAAGATTCAATAGTCTTTGATACAGATAGTAAAACACACCAAGCAATGAGAGCTTGGTCAATTACAGAAAGAAGAAGTGATAGAAAAGTTTTGCAAAGAGAACTTGTGCAAATATTGTTACAGTAGGTAATGAGGAAACAATGTGCAAATATTGTTACAGTAGATAAGGCACATAGAGTACTGCGTATGTTTAGTGTTGTGCAAACAGCATCTCATCATGAAAATGAGCATTAAAACAACAATTTACCATTTAACTATTTGACCGCCAAAAACGTTTAATAACGATTAGTAAAATCACGATATATGTCGCCATAAACGTTGAATGACATCAACTATGTTTTGTTTTTGTTTTTTTAATGGACAGTGCAATGTCTAAGTGCAGCGCTGCCTGGTCAATGGGTTGTGGAATCAAAATTACTCACTAACTATGGCCATCAGATGGCAGCATTGTATCTCTTTTCAATGGGTTGGCGGTGTATGGAATTACAATGAAACATGACTGAATCTGATGAAATCATTTTCAAGGATGACATGAATGATCACAGCCTTTGTCATATTAAAGTTTTTTTTTTTGATAACGTGGCAGTAAAAGAGTTAAGAACATAGAACATCGGTGTCATGTCGTTTATAGTTATTCACTTTTAAAAACTAATAATACCAAGAGGCAAATGCCATCAGCATATCATGTAAGAGCTGATCTGTAGTGATTTCATCAAAGAATTTATGGGGGGAAGAATCAGGATGTTTGTATATGTGATGATGAAAACGGGGGCAATCCGTTCTTTGGTTGTGGTCATTGTGACCATTTCCTGTCAACTCTTTCAGGTTTCCAAAGCAAATGGGAGGAACTATAAATTACAGCGCTGCTAAATACAGAAATCCATTGTGTTCTTTTTGGAACAGTTTCACTGAGCCTTTTTTGTATTTCGCGTCAATTTGAGGGTCTCGCTGACATAAGTACATCTTCTGGGGCAGATTTGATATCATTTTGCTTTTCAAGTAATCATTTATATAATGTTTATGTAGTGTAATATCAGACTCAAGGGCAATGACGGCTTGCGGAAAAAGGATGTTGTAATGCTCCAGTTTTGGCAAACTTTCTTGTGTTCTGTTATTTTCCATGGATAACTTATTAGGAATGTACGTGACAGCACTGTTAAGAAAATGAAGAGCGAAAGTACGTGAGGCATTGTGAGAAGTAATGGCCGAACAACAGAATAGGCTAATCTGTTATTATTTGTCCCACATCCTCTTTGGATGCAGACTCCAAGCATCATCTTCTTTTGTCCGCCTCCGAGACACCGGCGGCCATTTTACCACTTGCTGTCGACTGAAAGTGACATCACAGTTTTTCATGGTTCAGTGACAACCAGTCACGTCAGCACGTTTGCTAAATTTGGTTGACATTTGCAAGCTAAGCCGTGATTGGTCGTTCCCTGAGCCTTGAGCAACTGTGATGTCATTTTCAGTCGACAGCAAGTGGCAAAATGGCCGCCCGCTAAAATGGATTAAAAAAAAAAAGGTGTATTTTGCTGCTTATTCCACAAACAGAATATTATTCAGAACACGGTAAACACGGTTGTAAAGATTTTTTGGGGGGGTTGACATCCCCTTTAAATAGCTTTCTCGGTTTGTTTCCGTTGCCACAAATGTTTGTTTATTATTTTTAACTCAAGCCCTATTAGGAAGTTAAATGCACATTGATGTTCCTGGAAGTAGTGTAATGTGGTGTGTGCTTTCTTCTCTTGGCACTGTATCAAATGTCGAAGTGGAAGTTGATACATCAAGCACTTCATTATGTTGGTCATTTCCTGTTAACACATCTGTGGCACTAAGTAGTTTTTGCTGGTCGTCGTCGTAATGCATTCTGGTTTCCTCAGAGACAATGAATAAGGCATGAGAACGTGACATTTTACTGCTGGGATTTTTCACCTTGTCTCCTCCAAACATTCATTGACCTTCTCATAAGGAATGTTCCACCGCAGGGCGGGGGTTCAACATGCTAACGAAATGTTGAGAGCTTTGTTGCTGTGACAGTGTTAAAGGCGAAGTCAACCTTAAACATTTCTTGACAATAATATATGTGACCTCACGAGTCAAAATATGACGTGCTGTTTAATATTACATTTGTGGAATAAGAGTTATGCAGCAAAATCCAGCCGTTTTTATCCATCTCAGGGGGGCGGCCATTTTGCCACTTGCCGTCGACTGAAGGAGAAGCACGCGGAAGGACAATACATTAGGTACAGTTGTGTTGTGTGCTCACATTTTCCATGTTTGCGGGTTATTTATTTTCAGGGCAAATTTTATGACATAGTGTTCTTGTACTGCCCATTTTTGGGACATTTCAGATACGAAAGTGGTAACAGAACCAATTAAACTTGTATCTCGAGGGACCACTGTAGTTTGGTGTCTGGACTCATGCCCTCCCATCGAGTGTTAAATACAACTGTCTGTTACAGAACCTTTTATAGCTCATTCACTGCCATTGACTGATATATACGTCAAAGATCGATTATCCTCACGACTGTTCCAAAACCTCCATTGAATACTTGAGAATTTCGATGAATTACTCAATTTTCACACTTGCACTCCAGACAAACCATTATACAAGCAATTAAGAGATAACCTTTCCATATTTTCTGTTTACATTCCCGATGAATGGAAAAACGGATAAACAGTACATACTACACACAGTCAGATTTAGAAATGACTGCTACAAGTTGTGTAGTACGTCAGATATCTTCCAATTTTATGCTAAAATCCGATGACGCAGTTGTCTTCACATTTGTTTGCAGTGCACATGATCAGCATTTCTCAGAGTACAAATGTAAAACAAAATCTGTCGACTGGAAAAGGCTTCTAGATTTTAATGTTGCCAGGCAGGTGACCCTTGAAGCACTTTTTATGAATCTCGTGATGCAAAAGACTACACCGCATGGTCCGTCTGCATCATCGTGACTCCCCAAGCGCTTTAAAATTCCTTGAAGCCCTTGTTTGTGTTGCGGTTCTTGTGGACAGAGCAAAGTCCAACATCCTGGCCCTTTTGGCCAATGATGATGGCTTCCCAACAAGTATTCTCACGAGAGCCAGATTTTCAGGCGAGGACAAAGCTGGAGCTTTCGCGGGGCTTTAACTCTCGCCGTCCCCTCCGCAGCGATTGAATGGCCGCGCTTGATGCCGTGCGTTCCCAAGGAGGCCTGGCCTCCCGCCACCGGCGGGAGTTGAAGGCGTAAGCTGCCAAGCTTTTGCCGTGTGAGGCCCAGCAAAGCCACACGTGATGTGTGACGCTGGAGGTGAACAAACAGAACCTGAAGTGTGAGGTGGTTTTCAACTACTGTGGGCTCTTTTTCGAGCATTTTCCTGGCTTAGTTTTGCAGTTTTACGGCTTCTTGTTGTATCCTGCCTCGCACACTGCTCTATTCATAGATAGCGAGGTCTTCTCAGTCCATGTCATTGTTTCTCTTGTGCCTAATTTATAACGCGGCGGCGCCTTTGGACAAATGAGGTGTTTATTCCTCTGTAGGTCACCGGGCAAGGTAATTTATGGATGCCCCGGAGAATAATGGAGCCTGATCTGGTATCTCAGGACTGGAGGTGTTCATTGTCATGTCAAGCTGTTCTACAGACCGAGGGCCTGATTTACTGATAGTTTGCATGCGCAAAAACAGGCGCAAACTTTATTGCGCTTGCAAACAGACGTGAGCACAACTATGGTTGCATCCGCCAAATGAGCTAATTTGCCACAGTTCATTTTGCACATTGATGAAATTATCATGCACTTTGTGTTTTATCAAACCAAAAAATATTTTACATATTAAAGACAGACAGAGAGACAGACCCGACAGGTGGTCATTAGCCAAGCAAGCACATCATGTGCGACTCTTCATTGTTATTTCCACATCTCCTCCAAATAACTCAGGAGATGAAGACGTCATCCGATATAACCAGCCAGCAGCTGACCCAAGCACCTTTTATTTATAACCCCGAGAACATCCACTTTGACATGATTTATTTACTTTTTAAAAATTTGTCTCAGCCCATGTGGCTCCACTGAAAGAATTACTCATCCACTGGCGTTGAGAGGCGACATTTCACATCTAAACGTATCATTAAAAACATTGCACCTGGTTCCGTCCTACTTATGGGTATTATATGTAATATGCAGTGCTGCAAAAAAAGTATTTGCTTTGTTTATGATCATCAAACATCATTAAAATGCAGTTTTTAAAAGGTGATTTTATTACTCAAAGAAATACTCAAAACTGCCTTGCCCAGTGTGAAAAGTACTTGCCCTGATTGTTAAATCATGCCTAAATTAATTTTCACTGAACACACCCGAACCTGATTACTTCCGGACAAGTTCAATTTAAAAAAAAAAAAATCACTTAAACAGTTGACGGGTGAACTGTGGCTCATTTCCATGACACAGGACCACTTCCTCAAAACAGGATAATTTTAAGCAAGACAAAGAGGATGAAAAGTACCGGTACTGTATATTCTTGATCTGTTTGGGAACTGTTTGAAATGGTCAAAAAATGAGCATTATGTCTCCTGTAATATGCACGGACTTACATTTAAGAATTGTTATACTGTATTGCAGCAAAATTCTGCATATTCGAAGTAGCATCTTTTTTTGCAACATGTTTGAATTCCACAATTTTCCAATTGGCCAAGACTTTCAAGCTTTTACGATGGCTCTCCTATAATTGTGTTTAGTGAAGCCTTGTGCGTTTGTTGGACCGCTTTGAGTTGTTTGTAATCATTCAGCATAACGACACTCATTCTAAATAATCAGTTCAAGTTCCAAGCTCGCTTTTGAGTTATTTCTATTCTCGACATTCAGCCATGCCTGGAGTTTGGGGGGCCACTGGGATGCAATAAAAACGTGTTTTTCTTCCTGCCTTTCCAAACTGTGTTCACTCATCTTCTACTCCATTATGGTCATCGCCGAGCATCCAAATATGGCCAATACCACTAAAGTTAGCGACTATGAAGTTGCATCGATCCATTAGAGGCGGGGCATTCCCCAGACTGGTCGGCCGTCGATTGCATCAATTTGAGTACCGTAAATTGCATGGTTTTGTTGCAGGTCACAGGAGACTCGGGGACTTTGTATATTTGCTTCACATCATGCCACTACTGCCCGTGTCCCGCCTTTGCCTACACGGTGCTACGGCGGAATAACGGCCTGCTGGTGAGGATCTCGCAGGAAGACAAACACATTCATTTCCACAAGCAGACGTGATTTATATCGCAGGCTTTAGTCCACCTTATTTACGCACATGGCTGAAATGTGTACAACAGATGTGGTCGGGTCATATTTATTTGAAAGCGCTATATAAATAAAGATGACTTGACTTATTTGGTGTATGGCACTGTGTGCTGTTCCGGCCTTAGTGGCTTTTCTATATTTTTATTAATGTATTATTATTATTATTATTATTATTATTATTATTGACTCTTTACATTTTCAGACATCTTGTAATAATTTCACTGTATAGTAGGGATTTAACGATAAGGGCAATATCGTGATATCGTGATATTAAAACTGCCACAATATCGTCGTCGTCATGTTCACAATATTTAAAAGGAACACATCTGTTAAAAAAAAAAAAAAAAAAAGTCAGGTTGATTTCCATTTGTGCAGTTCTAGCACCATCTAGTGGCTAGTTTATTAGTGCAATTTAATTTTCATTAGGGATGTTTTGGCCTTCTATGTTTAACATCTATGCTAATTGTCAGATGAAGGGGAATCATATCGTGATAATATCGTATTGTGATGTTTGGATATCGTTACATCCCTGCTGTATAACCCTGTGAGTGCCCCTAATTAGGGGCTTACCTCACTGCCCTTGGGTCCCGCTTAAGTTGAAACTGCCTAGAGAACGTCGCTACAAATGGCCCAGAGCACTTGAACGCTGACTGATCTCTCATTTCAGTGAGCTGTCATCTGGTCAGCATGTTCACACTTGCTCTCGCAGCTCTTCATCTCTGATCGCATCTCTGTTAACGCAGCACAAACGCTACTCACCATGCAAGCTACTTTCTGGGATCACAATAGTACAATTACACAAGATGACGCAAGAGACAGCATGGATCATTTTTCCAATCAATCAATCAATCAATCAAGTTTTGGATGGGACTGTTCTTTTCCACATGAATTTTTCATCCGTCAATTTTCTGTAGTGTTTGTCATCAGTAAGGTTGCATGTGAGCCCATGGAAAGCCATTTGAACATTTATTCGATATCCGACTAGATTTATTAAAATGAGGGGTGTCAAAATTAGTGCTTAATTTTGAGTTAATTTAAAGTTACTTTAACGCCGCTTGCATCAACAGAAAATTAAGCGAGGATGATGAAATGAATGCATCAAGTCTGTGTGCAGAGTTGAATATCATGTTACACCCTGTGAGACTTTTTGTGTAAGGAACGTTTGAGGAAGGTCAGAGCTGTCAGTGTGACGCTCACATGAGCTTATTTAACTTGAGGTCTCGACTGTCCGATGTCGTTAAGGCTGCCGTGACGTGGCCGTCCGTGCGCGACCGTGATGACTTTGCTCTTTTTTGTTTTGTTTTTGTTGCAGTGCAAACACATTCTGGCCGTGTACCTGTGCGAGGCCACGGGTGCGACTCACACGCAAAGCGTGTCAGATGAGCAGATGACGGCGCTGCTCAGTGGCACCTCGTCACTGTGAGTCCACAAAGGAACACGATTACTTTGCTTTTCTTTTGACTTTCTTGAAGACGCCATTATTTTTGGCCTCCTTTAAGGGTTTGTTTCCATGGAAACATCTGTTTACTGAGAATTATTTTTAGCTTTCTTCGTTGGGAAAACGTTGAGACCCTGCATGCTTGTTTTCCTTTTTGAAAAGTGTGTTTTATCTGTCAACATATCGCACATAAATCTGATTTTCATGAACAATATAAACATGGCTTTTATTCACAAAATATTTGACCGTAAATACATACAGATTGCACCTGTTTGTCGAGAGTGAAAAGTTGAATAATGACACAAAAGTGACAGCTGCTGAAGATCTAGTTCAGGGGTGTCAAACTCATGTTAGCTCAAGGGGGCCGCATGGAGGAAAATATATTCCCAAGTGGGCCGCATCGGTGAAATAACGGTATATAACTTGAAAACGATTGCCGTCAATTATACGCAGATTGTCGCTATTTGTGGGCCGGCCCTAAATTACGGAGCTCAACTGTAATCATATTTTTCCAAAAAATAATAATGCAAATGGAACGCGGCAACACTGAGTTCTGGACGTGTTAAATCACATGCTTTGCATATATATTGTTCCCACAATGCATTGCATGGCGCAGTTAATGACGTTATAAGGACGCTAATCCTTGTCATATCTATTTGTGTTACCAGTAATTGAATTTGTGTCGTATTTAACACGTTTGTCGGTCTAAGATTTAAAATAATAATAATAATAATAATAATAATAATTAAATGAACCGTAACTCTAAGTTGTGTGTAAAATAATGACATCCAGGACGATTCCCCTGTACAAGTTGCATTGCTCATCTGAGGACTGCATGTGAAATTACACATTTTATATAATTTGATAGTCCAACTTTTTTTTTTTTTTTTTTTTTAGCTTCACAAAATCATCTCGCGGGCCGGATTAAACCCCTTTGCGGGCCTGATCCGGCCCACGGGCCTTATGTTTGACACCCCTGGTCTAGATAGTTGAATAAGATCAACTTATTGGTTAGTTATATGATCACAAAAATACATAAATATCTTGTAAAAAGCACGACACCTACAGTTTACACATCAGTCAACTAAGACAACACAACATTACAGTGCAGTTACAGTATAGATGTCCCCATTGGAATGTTGACACACTCCTGTATTTATTTAGCCCTTGAAATCAGTCAGGTGGCACATCAAGAGAGGAGACACGTCCATGTTTGAAACCACCATGTCATTTAAAACATTTTTTGTCTACTTCGTTGTGGTCTTCTCGATTCAACAGTGCCGTCGTTCCCGTCTTGTGACAGACAGTGTTCCTCATCTTCGGAAATAGTTTTGAAGGTTGAACACAATTAGGCACATGCAGGAAAAAAAAAAAAGTTCACTCAGTAGAAAAGAGCACAGCTTCACTGTCAGGTGCAGGTCAATAAACTCATTAGTGTTCCCAGATTCACTTTCACCTTATTTCTCATTTATCTGATTGCAGTTAATGGGAATTAACACGACTTAATGAAATTAGGAGGGAAAATGATGGTTGGTCTATAACCTCAAAGCATAATCTTGGTGCATTTATTTTATCGAAAAATTATTATTTTTAAGATTGCAAAACCAGCACAACCCAGCAGGCTAAATCCAGATTAACAGATTTTGATATTACTTTGTTTTTTTTCATTTGTTGAATGTGTATCTTTTAGCTGGAAACCTCACTGTTCCCTCAAAAATAATAAGGCATATGAATAATATTCCAAAAGTAGCAATTATCTCTTCTTACATTGATTTTGTCACTTCCAGCCAGAATATACCAATTTAACAGCTAAAAATTCTCTTGGTACTGAGACTGGAGTGTATCGAGACCAAGTCTTTCGGAGGTCGAAACCAAAACGCTGCTTGTATGAAAGAAAATCACACAAAAACAAAAGTTGACCAAGATAACCCGGATTATTTTTTCATTACTTTGCAACAAAAACAAATTCTGTTGTTTTTGAAAGAGTAGCCTACAATGAAGCTAATCTGAAATCTGTATGACACTCCAGGCGAGACCGGGAAGGCAGCACAGCACCAGTATTCTGTGTTTCTCACTGATCACAGTAATACTGGCCTGGTCTCGACCGGTCTTGATCAAAAATTCCAGGGCCGAATAAAAATATCTTTGATTCCGATATGAATACGAGCCACTTGATTGAGATCAAGACCAATCTCGAGAACTGCAACACTACTTGATTGGGATCAATTTAGACCTCACTGTTTATTTGATTTACTGTTTTAGTACCGTCGTCGGAATTAAATTGGCCACTTTCATGTCAAACCATCATTTCGGAAGTTTTCCACAATCACGCAGCCAACTTCCCAGTGAAAGTCTTGGAAATGTTGAAACGATCGATGTTTTCGGATAGCAATAGGAGCACGCATTCCATAATGATTTTCCTTTTCAATTAGTTGACCTATAAGAGTGATGCACACAACTTTGACATTATTATTCTCAGTTTTTAACGGGGCTGTCTGACGGATTCACTCAGGAAAATGCACTTTTTAAATACAGGATGTACACACTTTAACTTTCTCTCAGTCTGCACATCTGTGTTTTTGTTAATCTTTTGTGGCCTTTTAAGGCATTCAATTGAACAAACGGAAACACTGCTGAAGGGCGTCGGGCGGGGTCAGAAATAAACACAGAAGTACTTTGTACCTATTGAGGTCCACAAATTAGTACAGAGTAGCACGGGTCAAGACTCACCAAGACTTTTGATATTCACATTCACAAAGATACATTACGGTAATAAATAAACAAACATTGGCAGTATATATATAAAAAAAAAAAAGAGGACTGTTGCAGTTCTATCAAGGGCTTATGCAGAACGATGAATAACATTTTAGAATGTTTCAAAGTTTGGGTCCCGTTCACATCCAGTTAGCGTTAGCGTTTACTCACCAAAACCTTCACGTTACAAAAGTGACCTTCGACCCCTCAAGGCTTGTTTGACATCATACCCTGTTTGCGTAAACATCATTCAGTGGAAATCGTGGCCAATCTATAGCAGGGGGTCCATCGTCATGTTGATCTGGTCTCTGGCGCGCCTGCTGCCGTTGGAGCCGACGTAGAGCTCCTCTCTGCGGCACAGCACGTGCCGCTCCAGGATCTTGCGGAAGGTGTTGCGGAAGTCCTGGATGCGGTAGGCGTAGATGACGGGGTTGACGGCCGAGTTGGCGTGGGACAGGATGATGGCCACGTACATGACCACTTGGGGCTTGTGCAGGTCCTTGTAGAAGAGCGTGAGGCAGTTGAGGATGTGGACGGGCAGCCAGCAGATGGCGAAGAGCCCCACGATGATGGACAGCGACTTGGCGGCGCGGATCTCCCGCTGCAGCAGGCCGTGGTGCTGGTTGTCGCCGTTGGACACGCACTTGAGCTCGATCTGCCTCAGCTGCATCCGGGCCACCGTGAAGATCTTCATGTAGATCCCCAGCATGATGAGCAGCGGGAGCAGCACGCACACGAAGAAGTTGAAGTAGACCATGTATTCCATGTCCACCACGCTCTCAAAGAAACACTTGAGCTTGCAACTCCGGGGTCGCGAGTGTCCGCCTTTCGGCCCCGCGGCCGGTTGCCCGTCCGTAGTGTTGCCCGCTGTGGAGTTGACATTCCCGCAACTCGAGTGTTTGATGTTCCAACCGAAGAAGGGGACCAGCCCGATGACGAAGGACAGGATCCACAAAATCGCGATGATCTCTCTGGCCGTCTTTCCTGTCATCAACTCTTTGTACCTGCATTTCACAACAAAGACGAGACAGATTTACTTATTTTTAGATTTCTGAAACAGGGGTCTACAACTAGTGTTGTTCCGATACCGATACTGGTGTCGGCAGAGGCCCCGATACTGCACTAAAACAGTGGTATCGGTATCGGTGACTACCAATTAATTCCAACGCTAATATAGGACTTTGGATGCAGCATCTTGTGTCTTGCTCGTGCACAACATTCACTATTGTGTGACATGTTCACTGCATGCCGATCTAAGAATGCTCTGAACCAATGGCAGGCCAGCTTTTTGATGTCGAGAAAAAAAAAAATCTTAGGTATCGGTATGGTATCGGCATCGGCCGATACTGCAAAGCTGGGTATCGGAATCGGTACCGGGGGCCAAAAAACGGTATGGGAACAACACTATCTATAACCTCTGGCTCTTTACTATAGTCTCTGTCCCGTGGATCTAAAAAAAAAAAAAAAAAAATAGAAATGATGATATTATTATTACATATTTAAAATTTTTATAATAAAATATTATTTTTCAAAATCCAGTAAAACAGCCGGGAGCGAACGCGATTGCTTCTGTGAAAATGGCTGGGAGTGAATGAGTTAAGTAGGCTGGGATAAGCACCAGCTCACCTTTGACCCTAAAGCGGATAAGCACTATAGAAAATGGGCGGATTTGCTACACGCATGTCCTTCCTGGCTTGGGGCCGGAATGAGTTGGGCACCTTGCTGGACTGTTAAAAGGTCGACTTCATGATCTCATCCAATCAGCAACAACACGTGACCTAATCTTCAGTACTGGTGCAAAAAGTTTGTCCTGCCTAACTTCACATAGTTGTTTCTTTATGAGCTTGAAAAATTTAGTGTTGCTCTTTTTTGCTTTCTTAGGTTCAGAGAGGGCAGATTCCACTCTGCGTTCGCTTGCGTGTTGTCAAAGCACTTAGTTGCATAAACAGCACAACAACCTTAAAAGACTAAATCCTGGATGACTTGCACTCTTTTCAACTTTTCCTGCTGTACCTTTCGATTTGTGTCATTCCATTTCCTTCGTGAATTCGCTCCGTCTGTCTCCCACCTTGTTGTGTTTTAAATTCATGTCGCCAAGGAGCGAGGCTCAACAAAAAGAGGCTAATGAAGCAGATTATTCTCGCCCAGCGGGAGCTCAAAGGACAAATGGCGCGTCCCGCTCGGCCGCATCCGCTGAAGCCCACAGGCTGTTTCCCTGACGTGACGTCATGCTTAATGAGACACACGCATGCTGACACACACGTAGCGCCAAACAATCCTTATGACCTCCGCGGCTTCCCAAGAGATGACGTCGACTCAAAATCAGCAGCAGTCACTTCTTTGGGAATCTTAAGAGAGTCGAGTGTTCACATTTATTCTTCTGCAAAAACAAAACAAAACACACTTCCAGTGATATGCTGTCGTGATGTAAGTACTTGGCTTAAACCAGGATAAGTGGAACATTTCTTAAGTTATACTACTCAATACCGTCACACTATTATTTATATCGGTACCCTTTCCAAATTATTGATGCATTTAATCTAGGGAGACAGATCATAGTTTTGAGCCTTTGTGCGAGTCCTGGCCCATTCTTTTGCCTCATTTTACACAGGTCACACCCCGGCAACCCATTTTTTTAAATTCTTTTTAGTCAACAAGCCAATTGTTTGGGCCATATATATGTCAATCACACAGTTGTCTTAGTGATTTCGCCACGCTATTTTAAGCCCTTCCAACAGTTAGCTAGAGGCATATAATGATTAAATCTTACCTTTGACACCATGGCGACGTAATTTTTTAATGAAATATAAGGTATTATGCTGGTTAGTTTTCGAAAGTAAAACGCCCGGTTCAGTAAAACTCCGCCTCTCCCCGTGTGATTGCCGCGCCCCCGGAGAGCCGACTGTATGTCTGCTGTTGGAACGCTGCGTTTGAGCACTCCCCTGAATCCAAGCCATCGATTCTTCAATAAGAATTTAAAACAAAACGTCTCCTATTTGTTCAGTTAGGATCAACACTGCAAAAGTTTTACTTGTAGTTCACGCGTGTCAGCCAGAGATTTTAAGACGGACAATTGTCATTGCACTTTGCCATTTCAAATGTGAAGGATAATCGATTGCTTTGAATTCATTTGGACAGAATGTTTCCTAATAAATGCTAATTTTGTCACTATCCCATGGAGGTCTCAGAGAAAGTGGGCGTGCATTTAGTCCGCAGAGGCGGTGCGGGGGTGGGTCCTCACCTTATGATGTCATAAAGTGAGCACTCACTCGTTTTCTCTGGGCGGGAGGGGCTGGTGCTTGGAGAGCAGAATGACCCTAGAATTTCTTAGAGAGGGACGAATGGACTAAAACACCACTTCGGTCATGTTTTTGGTTTTAACACGGTTAAAAGCTCAAAAAAGTTGATTTTTCATGTTGCTGTCCCTTTAAAAAGGAAGGTAACTGTGAAATTATTTCATATTTATTCTTCACATTCACGTTTGCACTCATCTGCATCTTATCATTTAGCAGGTGAGTTTTTGCCATACTATTTCCAACTTCTGTGTCTAAGAATCATGCGAAAAGTGGTCCTACTAGCCTAATCCTTTGGTAATTCAGCAAAAAAAAGGTTTGATAATGGTGAGTGCATTGCCTCATTTAGCGCTATTGAACTGTCAACCAAGATAGTATTTAGCATTAGCTAAAGTAACACAGCCATTGGTCACCAGATTGACGAAGGATTACAGTGTGATAAAAAATGACTTGAAGCAGAAGCAAATGTAAATACCAAAAAAGTGCCGACAGGAAGTTTTGCTTTTAGCCAGGCTGTCAATTATTAGCCCGGTTGAGTCCCATGTGTGCTTTCCAATAGTGCAAAATGAGCCCTAGTCAGGACTTAAGGGACCTGTGTTGTCGTGTGAGCTCTGCCCCATGGCCAACAACTCCCCCACCTCACCCGTAAAAATGTGTGTGGGCCCCCAGGCGAGGGACATGAATTATACACCACATTTGCCTGACAAGCTTCCATGCACCTGTTCTTCTCTATCTTCTGCTCGCTTGGTCAAGCTTGTACGCAGCAACCCCCCCAACCTCTCACAAGCTCTCTCAGGGTGTGGCCGGGCCAGTCGCATTGATGCCGGATTAGTTGTGGCATGCCGACAGCTTGCTGGCATCTATCTTTGCTCTGTTTTCTTTTTTTTGGTTGTTTTTTTGGTGGCCTAAACCACTAAACCATAAAGCATACTTCCACAGCCAGAGGCCACGAAGCTCTGCCAGGCCTCACACACACCAATCTTGATTTTGTTTCACTTAGCCTGCCCTGTACACAAATGGAGATGAACAAAATTGTATCACAAGTACGATAGCGAATTCCTGCAATATAACACTTTGGCGTATTTCTAACACTTCCAATTGTGAATTCCGATTTCGTTGGAAATTACCAGAAATATTCCGCCCCTTTCCCAACACTATTTTTTTAAATTACATGTACAAAATACACTGTACAAAATTTGGCCAGCCTTCATGCTTCATGAGCATTAAGAATAGAGCGGGCGGGAAAGTAAATATCATCCTTGTGTACATCCTCATATGAATTCAATTCGGTGTTTGCCCAACACACAAGAATATTCCACAATCCAAAATATCAACAACATGTTACTCGACGGCTGTTCCGGACTTTTTTCCACAACTAAAAAACATATTTTAATGTCAAATCCATCCATTTTTGTGGCACATCATTTATTAGAATTGCAGCTTAGCTGGGGTGGCGTTCGTATCCTGTAATTGTTGACGATTGCACCAAATATCTTTGTAAAAGGCAATGACAAGAAAGTTATTGAATATTGTATTGAATGTAGTGAACATCTGCAACCAAACTATCCAAAAAAAAAAAAAAACAGTTCAGGACATCCATAAAATGGCAATAAAGCACGACTGTCATGACTAGGGTCATGCAAGGGTTATGCTTACTGTCGTCACTAGGGTCATGTAAGGGTTTTGTCATGCAAAGGTTATGTTTGGGTCATGACCATGAGGTCAATTGTCTGTTTTGAACTGATGTTAACCAGCATCTAGTTTCGACTGGTCTTAAGATATGTGATGTCAGAAGCTATGTGATGTCCGGAATCTTTAATCTCTTTATCTGGTCAACAGCCAATCAGATAATACCATGTCAGTCCTGTTACCCACATGTCTAGCCACAGCCAATCAGATCGATTCGTTGTCTTAATATAAGCCGGGCTGAGAAGTGTGTGTTTTTGTCGGATTATTACCTCCGTTCCTCTGTGCAACTCTCGTTGTTTCTCGTCTAGTCACGTTTATTTCACGCCTCCCGATGTGAATAAATAGTTAAAATCTTATTTTTGTCTGCACATAACAAGGACATATCTGAATGAAACTCCTCAACTCACTTCAACAGAGTTTCTAAGCACCAAGACGCCACAAGATGGTGACAGTTTTTTTTTTTTTTTTTTTTTTTTTTTTTTTTTTTTTTTTTTTAGTAATTCAGCGAATAACTGAGGGTAGAACCTCCCTCCCCAATCACAAATTATACGTTGAAAGGCAAAAAATAACCATCCTTAGGACCTTGCTGTGGAAATTATTCAATTTACCTGAAATTTGTCAGAAAATATATATATCAACAAATTCTGCCCATCAACACTAATGCTATGCCTCCCACAAACAGAACAAACAATGAGGCAGACTGTCTGCTGGTCCAATATGTGTTGAAATGGTATTTAAACCCCGCAGCAAGACAGAAGAGCAACATTTTTTTTTTTTGGTTATTTTTTGTACGTGATGCGGAACGGGAAGACGGGGCCCCAAGGAGAGTGTTGAGTGTGCGCGTTTGTGTGCGCGTCGCCTGTCCCAAGAGGCTGAAAGCATCTGGCTTGGACCTTTTTGCTACCACTACGACCATCTGTAAAAACACTTTATCGAAGAGTGAATCCGGAACCCAAATAGCTGCAGACTGCACGCACACACACGAGCATCACGGTGTCATTTTGTAATGTGAGCCACACTGATCTTATTAGTGGGCATGTGGCGAGGGGGCGGGAGGCCTTTCAGAGCCCACTTAACAATCTCGCGTGGCTATTATATGGAGCATATGTTGTGAGCAGGGTGGATAATTTCCGGTAAATTTCCGGAAAGTCTATGGGAAGTTAGGCTGAAGGATTTGGGAAATGTGTTGCCAGTCGTACAGGAGAATAATAGTTTTGTGTGTTGAACCAATCAGGCCCAGATTTCGCAAATGAGACAATATTTAAGCTCTTAATCCTTTTTGTGACATTTATATTTGATGGTGTACCAATTATTTGTCTTGGATCAATCATGGTTAGGTCATGATGTGCCTGAACAGCCCTCGTATCACGTTAGCGTTAGCAGTGATGCTAACCCAGTTGTTTTCATACCGACCCAAAATGTTTATTAGTTTTGACGTGATGTTATGGCCTGGAGGGACAAAGCAGTAAAGCCTCAGCTGACTTTGCCCACTCCCTTGCCTTCCAGTATTTTATCTAGTTTTATTGAGTTGGATGTGATTATTTTTGGGGATTTTTGTGTATTTGACATTTATAATTGTGTTTGCTTTATCTTTATTGTAATGTTACTGGAAGCTATTGTATCACATGACTGATATTCACATTGGCGTGATGCCACGTCAAATGAGATCCCGTTGTTTGATGTTGTGCCAAAAGCACTTCATGATGCCCGCGAGCCAGAACCTGAGCTCCACTGTGTTTGTTTACGAACGAGGCAAGAGTGTTTGCGATTCTTTCATATCCCTCATCTAATATGCAATGGGAAATCCAAACAAAAAGTCCAAATGTTTTTGATGAAATTGTGTTCAATTCCCAAGGCCACATGGACACATTTCGTGAGCCACAAAGATGGCGGCAGACTGCAACGCATGAAAATGTCCGCCCTTGCCGCCGTTTGAGGCGAATGGAAACGACAGCACGTCTCAGTCGGCGCAGCCAACTTGTGTTGCTTTAAAACGAGCCGGAAAACGTGCGCGGCTGTTGTTCATGTGATCTCATCAAGCGCTTGTTCACTCAGACGCCTTTGACGAGTTAATATATGCAGATTTGTGATCGCTATGTCAATAGCCTTCAGTCGGATTTGTATGTTGACAACTGAACTTTCTCTGTTGGTTGAATTTGTTGGATTTTTTTCCTCTTGATTTTCAAAGAATAGTTGAGGCATTTTAAACTCTCAGCTAGCTACCAATTTTGAAGGTTTTTTTTGTTTGTTTGTTTTTGTCTTTTTCTAAAGACAACAAACAGCTTCAGAACTACTTTATGCTAAGATTTATTTTATTTTTTATTTTTTTAACTTATCCAAAATGTAACATACGTTGGAGAGAGGCGGAGTACATCCTGGACTAATAAATGGTACATTGCTATTTTAATATTATTTTAAACACATTGAATTAAATGCATTTTTTTCTATTTCTACCCGTATCAAAAGTACTAGTGGATACATCTCTGATTAATACAAATGCATAGAAGAAGAACAAACGAGGATGGAGCAAATGAATTCCCTCCACCAGGTGGCGTTTGCTCACCTGAGAGGGATTTTCACCGCCAGGTATCTGTCGATGGCGATGGCAAGCAGACTGAAGATGGAGCTCTGGGTGAGGACCAGGACGAAACAGGCCAGGAAGAGGCAGCCGTAGAAGTCCAGTCGGATGCCGATGCTGATGGTGATGGCAAAGGGGATGGCCAGGCAGCCCACCAGGATGTCGGCCACGGCCAAAGACACCAGGAAATAGTTGGTGGCGTTCTTCAGGGTGCTGTTGATGGCCACGGCCCAGCACACCAGAACGTTGCCGGAGATGGAGAAGAGAGCGATGACCACTTCAATGATGGTGTACAACGTCCGAAGTCCGTCGTCATTCATTCTTCTGAGCTCCTACAAGTCTACAGTCGGGGCGTAATTACGTCTTTTGGTTGCGGTCCAAGAACAGTCCACATGCGTGAGCTGCTAAATTTCCCATCTTGGGATAAAGAAAAACGAACATTATTAACAATGCTTTCATGCGCTCTTTTTTTTTTTTTTTTTTTTTTTTTTACCTTTGCAAAGCTGTGCATCGTCCGCCACGATTGGCCGCCGAGTGAAGACTTTTCTACAAGTGTGGCGCAACTTTCCCCAACTGACAGCACTTTTCAAGTCGAGGAGGAAGTACGAGCGTAAAGGAGGGCGAATAGTGACGTATTCCTACAAGCCACGCCCCCTCCCTCTCGCTCTCTCTCTCTCTCTTTCTTTCTCCCCCTATCGCTCTCATTTGACACACAAACAGACGCGCACGTCTCCATCCCGAGATAAGAGAGGAATCCCAAGCGACAGCGCCACCGATAAGCTGTGCGTAATTACGCACGCATCAAACCTCAGCCGAAAACTCCTCCGCGCGCTCCCCGTTGAGCGAACACGAAACTCCCTTCACGTCAAATGCAAGAGAAGGAACATGGAAGTGATTCCACGATCAAGATGCCTCATATAAAACTTTTCCACCATCGTGACCCAACTTGTACAATTATTGAAAAGAATACATATTTTCAAGAGGAAGGATGGGGAGGATTGTGCACAATATTAAAAAAAAAAAAAAAAAACACCATGGGCGACGTCTTTATTCCGGTTTATATCAAAATAAATCTACTAAAAAAAAAATCACATTTAAAATCATCCCCAAAGGCTCATGCATTAAATTAATTACCAAAGACTAAAACGAAGGACATGTTTACTATAATTATAGTTAGTTTTATTTTAGTTAGTTTTGTAAACATAAAATGTAGTTTCAGTTAGTTTTCTATTTTGGATGTGACTGTTCGGAATTCCATAATTCCATTCAAGCTCATGTTAAATGGGAGGCAACTGCCCTGATGAATCCCAAATGACGTTCAGGTGATCAAGTCGGCTTTGGGCTGAAATTGGATGTGTATACTTTATAGCTACAATATTTGTACTTTCTAATCCTTACTTAGTCGACAAAGGCTTTTTTTTTTTTTTTTTTTTTTTAGCTTAATTAGCTTTTTTTTTTTTTGTTTGTTTGTTTTTGGCAAAGCTTTGGGAACACATTGATTTGATAGTTTGTCAAGACATATTCTTAATTAATAAAAAATATATGTAAATAATAAAATAAATATTCATTTAGTTTTAATATATATACAAAATTACTTGTACTTCTACATAAGTGTAGCATGTGTGATTTCACCACCTGTTAAAAAGTGTGATTGACAGTCATCAAAACATCTAATTTCTATGACAATCAGCTGAACTGGAAAACCTCTTCACCCTTTGGGACAAGCTGCTTTAAACGAGTGTGAATAATGAATAAAAATTGACATTCCTTTATTAATGCAACAGCTCTTAAAACTGCACAAATGTTTTGTACACATTTGGGATGCATGTAAATAAATAATGTTTGACTTCCAAAGCGACAATATGTGCTGGGAATAATAGGAAAATATGTCATCTCACACATTTAATATGGTGGATCACATGTTTCATATATTAAAATAAAACCAGCCACGACGTTGTTGCTGTTTATGGCTCACAATAGGGTGCCTTTTGATGAAAAAAAATAATTCTACGTAAGAATTCCTAAATGGTTGTCAAGTTCCACATGCATGGCAGTGTGGTTTGGGAAGTAGAAGCCGTCAATCTCCAGCGATCCATCTTGTTGACATCAAGCACAAATGGATGACATCTTTTAAAGCGACGTCGCGCACATTTGTCATGACTCATGTACACTTTGAACATACTGTACCTCATTTGGCACAACATATGAAAGTCATGGAACACTGAAAAACTTTTACAAGGGACTAACATGTAACTATATATATATATATATATATATATATATATATATATATATATATATATATATATATGTATGTATTAGGGATGTAACGATCAAACATCACGATATGAAGCTCACGATACGATAATTATCACGATATTGTGGGGAGGTTGGCAATATTTAAAAAAGGTCACAATATTGTAAAACAAACAAACAAAAAAACTCATCCCAAAATAACACAATATTGTGTTTTTGTACATAACAGCAATGCATATAAAACCACCTACAGCATCAATAACAATATTGAGGCACTGCTGTCGACTGATGATGACATCACCTGTGCTGAGGAAGTAAGCAATGGCCAATCATGGGACAGTTTACTGACCAAACAGGTGATGTCATCATCAGTCGACAGCAAGTAGAAAATAAAAATACTTTTTAAAGGTATTAATTGTACATGAAAAATAATGAAATTCATTCTGGACAAAATATTAACTTTTCACTGCTGAAAATTGTTCAATGTGTCAAGTATCTCTTTAAACATAGAAGACCAAAACATCCCTAATGAAAATTAAATTGCACTAAAAAAAATTAGCCACCAGAGGGTGCTAGAACTGCACAAATCTGACTTTTTTTTTTTTAACAGATGCGTTCCTTTTAAATATTGTGAACACGATGACGATGATATTGTGGCAGTTTTAATATCACGATATTGCCCTTATTGTTACATCTCTAATATATATATATGGACCAAATACATTTCCGGGTTCAATTAGAATTGGCGATTTAAACAGTCCTCTTTATCAATGGACTTTTCTTTCACAGAATGCCTTCAACTTTGCCACTTTTATCTTGTAAGAGTAGAAATAATATCGAGTGGCTTTTAACGTGTTGCAATAGAATAACGCATGAGCTCGAGTGTCCAGCACCAAGCAGGGGGGCGGGGTCTGTCGGGAAGGTGAATGTATAGTGCAGACGCGGGTCAGGTCTCAAAGTACTTGTAGATCTTCGAGACGTACTGCATGACGCTCTGCCAGTCGGGCCTGTCGGTCTTCATCAGCTCCTCGATGTTCTGCTCAGAGAAAAAAAAAAAAAACAGACACGGATGCAACGTCACGTGATAATAAAAAAAATAAAAAAAGTACTGATTTTGATACAACATATAAGTCAAATATTTCAAAATTGTCAGCAGAGTTAATAAAGGTTTTATGACGCCGACTGTAGAAAAAAAAATAGATTCTAAATCCAGTGGAAATCCAATTGGAGACTCCTGCGCTCCGTTTTAAAGGCTCCGCTGTATTAAGTTAGACAAGAAAAACGAGGAACATTTCCAATCTTGTAGCCAGATGCGCGCAACAAAAGTGAACTGTGGCCAGGACGGAACATTCTTTCACATTACGCGGCCCTCGTGGGGGTCCTTCTGCCTCTTGCAGGTACATAAGAAATGAGCTGTTTGACTGATTGATGTGCTGCATTGAAATCACTTCACGTGCCCTGAGACAAAACAGTGACGAGGTGGCATGTAAAGATAAAATAAAAAAAATAAAAAAGACATCATAAATCGTAGCTGGATGATCGCGACGTATCTACGTGTTCTCCAATGGCGGCAAGATGACACAGAATCGTTCCTGTAAGTCCGTCCCTTCGACATGTGCAACTTCATGTTAACTTATCTTTCTTGAACGCACAAATTTCATGGTTAGAGCTCTTCTGCTGTCAAACAGACGTGAGGGGATCCCACTCGCTCAGTCCCGATAAGGCAGATTGGGATGGAATGCAGACTAAACTGTTTGGTAAAAGAATTCAAGGTTATTGTGGAAGATACCAGCGGGATGATGAAATAACAGCGGGTGGTCCAGATTACGTTTAATAGCATAAGCTAATTTTGGTCATTTTTAATCATCAAGACTAGTCCATGGACCAAATTAAGTGCAAAATTTCACTTATTGGTACCACTTAAGGTGGCTAAATCTAATAATTTTTCAAAAGGTGCACGTCTATAGATGATTTTTTTTTTTTTTTTTAGTATGATAACCCATCCTAAGTGTTAGCTTTGTCACACTTTTCAGCACAGGAATTTAATCAAATTTAAAAAATAGGATTTTGGGCACTGGTATATCCTATTTTTTTAAAAATTGGGGGTAAAATTCCTGTGATGAAAACTGTGATAGGATGGGTTATCATACAAAAAAAAATAAAAATAAATCTGAAATAATAGGGACCCACACACTATTGACACTAGGGGTGTTAAAAAAAAATCGATTCGGCGATATATCGCGATACTACATCGCGCGATTCTCGAATCGATTAAAAATTATTATTTTTTTTTATTTTATTTTTTTTTTTTTTTTTTTTAAAGAGCTCAGAATTGTTCATTCGGTAGTCTTACCGATTCAACGTCTTATCATCATTGCCTTTTTTTTTTTTTGTATGTGTGTGTGAATCGATTTTTAAACTTCCATTTTTAATGGAAAAATATTCAACAAAACGTCTGACTTCGGGTTAGGATTCACACCTTGAGCATGGAAGAATGTTATATGAACGGAACATTAAGCCTTAATATTTTATTTTAATGCTGTTCAAACATGAAACAGATTACAACCTCTATAAGACTGAAACTTCAGATAAATAAATAATACATTTTCATACAAATATTACACTCTACAAGCTTACTGATTAGTATTTTCTAAATTTGAATGAAAAAAAATCGCAACAATCGACTTATAAATTCGTATCGGGATTAATCGGTATCGAATCGAATCGTGACCTGTGAATCGTGATACGAATCGAATCGTCCGGTACTAGGCAATTCACACCCCTAAATTTGACACTATTTATTTATGTATTTATTTATTTATTTATTTGTTTGTTTGTTTATTTATCCTTAAAAAAATAAAACAACCCTTATTTGGGGTACTGCATAATGAAATAGAACTGCACAAATGGAAATCAACCTGACTTTTTTTTTAACAAATGTGTTCCTTTTAAATATTGTGAACATGATGACGACGATATTGTTGCAGTTTTAATATCACGGTATCACGATATCGCCCTTATCGTGACATCCTTTAGTAGTTAGAAGAGTGTAATCAGAGCTGGGACGATCCGGCAGTACGAAAAGTAGCTATGTTGAAAAAATAAAATAAAAAATAAAAAAAAGTCAAAACGTCAGGACAATCAGAAGGGAAATATCCCATAAAGCATCTGACCAATGCCTGTTTTTTTAAGTGAAACGTATTGAATCAAAACCCTTCTGCGTAATCAGTCATTCGTACTCACCAGGGAAGGTTTGATTCCAATGTTCTCCGCGGCTTGGAAAGCCAGAGTCAGATTCCGGATCTGAAGGAAAAATAAATCACTGTCATATTTTCACACTAGACATAGAAAGTTTTTTGTACTGCAACAATAACATATCAAACAAAAGACAGTATTATCACATAGTGTAAACATAAACACAAAAAAATTCTTTGGTTGACGTTGGAATCGGGTTTTGTACAATACGGCATCCTCTAATTCCGATCTGATATACAGTCGCATTAGTATCTGCTTCCAATTCTAATCCAGCTGTTTTTTTTTTTTGTGTTCAATAATACAAGTTTAGATAAATAAGCAGCAAAAACGTTGTCATTTTTGGCCCACGCCGTCATCTCAAGTCCAGTTACAAACAAAACATTTGAAAGCGTTCTGGCACTCTGTCCCCTGGCTTGCCCCGATTATCCCATAAACTGGGACGAGCGAGCGCCTGAACTCATCATGTTTGCCTTCAAACTGGCCGCTCCATTTTGGATGATAAAGTACTCCACTATCAATGATATTATTAAATCAGTTGTGATGCAGCCTGGCTGGGGAAAAAAAAAAAAAAAAAAAGAAGAGCACGTTTTGCCGTTTCCTGCCTAAAAGTTGAGGCCATCGATTACAATCTTGGGTAAAAAAATAAAAAATAAAATAATGATGATAAAGGGCGAGAGGGGCAGTAATGGGATTAGTGGAAGGACAGATTACAAGGGGAAGAGCTGCTTGGCTGTTTGGGCCCGAGGGTGAAGTCACTCAGCAAGAGTTATTAAAGTCAACTCCCGTCTATTGAATTATTCAGCGCCGTGTCTCTGTCATCGGCTTAATGTAACGCGCATGACTCATTCGTCACTTGCAGGCCGAATCGGTGCAGGTGTTTTGACTTTTGTTTTCATGCAGCGCCCACGCGACTGGTATGCGGCTCCGACCATGTGACCAGCGACACACAAACACTGCATTCAAAAGTCGTACTATATAAAGTGCTGTAGCTAACTTTATAAAGAAAGTATGTAGCATGGAACAAGTGCTCCTCTGATAGGAGTGCCGAATGCCTGATTGAAGTTGAGAAGAGATTATAGATACCCTTGGGGTTTGTTTTAATGTCTTAACCTTGGTCCAATGAAAAGGTTCTCTTGTCAAATCGGAGCCACAAGCAACCCTTGTGACATTAAAACTATGCACAAAAACTGTTTTTTGTTCAGCTCGTGAGCTGCTATTGACTACATCTAAGTATGCAAACAAATTCAATTATTTGAAGTTTAAAAAAATCCATCCATCCATTTTCTTTTCCTGACCGCTTATTCCTCACAAGGGTCACGGGGGGTGCTGGAGCCTATCTCAGCTGGCTTTGGGCATTGGCGGGGTACACTGAACTTGTCGCCAGCCAATCGCACGGCATGAAGTTTAAAATAATAATAATAATAATAATAATAATTTTTTTTACTGTACTTTAAAAAAGTGTGTAACATTGAGGTCACTAGATGGCCTTAGTGTTTCATGTTGGACATTGGTGACATCACAAAACATTTTTCTTTTCATATCGGGAAGCGACGGTGGTGCTTCACAGTCCAAATGGCCATTTGTAATTAAAAAATGAGTGCTGTCAGGAACCTTTAAGCTAACGGACTAATGACGTGCTAATGTTGTCATCCCTAATATACATATATATTGCATCCATGTATCTTTAAACAGTATTAGGTATGTGTTAAGTCATTTTGTTCATTTAAGCATGCGGATGAGTGAATGAAGACCAAGTCAATCATAGCCAAGTGTCTGTGTTTCCTCCTTTTAGTTTTTTTGTACCTTATCTTGACTGATGAGTTCCTGGTAGGGGATGTGGGCGGGCAAATATGTGTGCAGGAGGGCACAAAAAGCCAAACCGTCACTCCAACTGCTGCTGAAGTTGGTCACGTCAATATTCTGTCCCAAAACAAAAAAAGATGGACGTCACAAAAAAACAAAAATAAGATCACAACAAAAAAGGATATCTGTTATTATCCAACCTAAAAGAATTACTGAAGGATATTAATTAGCAGCAAGTATCAGAAACGTGAACGCATCTGTGAAGCTGAGCCAGATTGTGAAACCGTCAGGGAGTTTTGTGTCCATCTTTGAGCCAACGTTACAACGCTACTATAAGTGACAGATTAGACGAGCATGTGTATGTTTGTTTACTGACGCTTCATCAGTTTGTGCCCCGAGGACTGCGGTCCGGCTGATTTTCATTCCAAATATCTAATCAGAGGATTGATCCAAACCAGTGACTGCAGGCCAACGCAATTAGCTACTTGATTGGACACAAAAACTACACAGCTCCTCAGGTCCTGGGGAAACCAATACAAAAACAAAATCCCAGCCCGCACGTCCATGAATAATGAGTGAGCTCCTGATGAGACATGTTTGGTGACACCTGAAGGCTCCTCCATCTTAAAAACGCGTGAAATGAGGTCGATCAAACAAGAGAATGCAAGACAGAGGTGGTCATCTGTCAGTGTTATGTCCGCAATTCATAAACTGAAACATGATGTTTGGACACATCGTGTTTTTTTTAAAAAAACAAAAAAACAACGATGTATAGTAAGGTTTTTTTTGTTTGTTTGTTTGTTTTTTTAAACGACCATGTATCGTATTGTGTTTTTTTTTGTTTTGTTTTGTTTTTTAAAAAACGACCATGTATAGTAAGGCGTTTTTTTTTTTTTTTTCCCCTTTCCAAACGACCATGTATAGTATGATGATTTAAAAAAAAAAAAAAAAAACGACCATGTATCGTAAGGCGTTTTTTGTTTTGTTTTGTTTTGTTTTTTCAAACGACCATGTATACTAAGGCGTTTTTTTGTTTGTTTTTTTTTTAAACGACCATGTATAGTATGGCGGGTTTTTTTTTTTTTTTTTTTTTTTTAAACAACCATGTATAGTAAGGCATTTTTAAAAACAAAACAAAACAAAAAACGACCATGTATAGTAAGGCGTTTAAAAAAAAAACAAAAAAAAAAACGACCATGTATATTAAGGCGTTTTTTTTTGTTGTTTTTTTTTTTTTTTTTTTAAACAACCATGTATACTAAGGCGTTTTTTTTGTTTTTTTTTTTCAAACGACCATGTATACTATAGTAAGGCGTCTTTTTTTAATAAAAAAACAAAAACAAAAAACGACCATAGTAAGGCATTTTTTTTTTTGTTTTTTTTTTAACGACCATTTATAGTAAGGCGTTTTTTTGTTTTTTTGTTTTTTTTCAAACGACCATAGTAAGGCGATTTTTTTTGTTTTGTTTTTTAAAACGACCATGTATACTAAGGCGTTTTTTTGTTGTTGTTTTGTTTTTCAAACGACCATGTATAGTAAGGCGGTTTTTTTTTGTTTGTTTTTTTTTTTTTTTCAAACGACCATGTATAGTAAGGCGTTTTTTTTTTTGTTTTTTTTTTAAACGACCATGTATCCTAAGGCGTTTTTTTTTTTTTTTTAAAAACGACCATGTATACTAAGGCGTTTTTTTTAATGTTTTTTTTTTTTAAAACCGACCATGTATAGTCAGCCGTTTTTTTGTTTTTTTTGCTTTTTCAAAGAACACCTCAGTGGTCTAGTGGAAAAGTGTCCACTCTGAGACTAGGAGGTTGTGGGTACAATCCCCCGGCCAGGTTACACCAAAGAGAAAAATGACCATCTATACTAAGGCTTTTTTTTTTTTTTTTCAAACGACCATGTATAGTATGGCGTTTGTTTTTTTTTAAAACGACCATGTATACTAAGGCGTTTTTTTTAATGTTTTTTTTTTTTAAAACCGACCATGTATACTAAGGCGTTTTTTTTAATGTTTTTTTTTTTTAAAACCGACCATGTATAGTCAGCCGTTTTTTTGTTTTTTTTGCTTTTTCAAAGAACACCTCAGTGGTCTAGTGGAAAAGTGTCCACTCTGAGACTAGGAGGTTGTGGGTACAATCCCCCGGCCAGGTTACACCAAAGAGAAAAATGACCATCTATACTAAGGCTTTTTTTTTTTTTTTTCAAACGACCATGTATAGAATGACGTTTTTTAAAAAAAAAAAACGACCATGTATACTAAGGCATTTTTTTTGTTTTTTTTTGTTTTTTGTTTTTTTTGTTTTTTTTTCAAACGACCATGTATACTAAGGCGTTTTTTTTGTTTTTGTTTTTTTTTTAAAACCGACCATGTATAGTCAGGCGTTTTTTTTATTTTTTTGCTTTTTCAAAGAACAGCTCAGTGGTCTAGTGG
Organism: Festucalex cinctus; assembly: GCF_051991245.1. Lineage (NCBI taxonomy): Eukaryota > Metazoa > Chordata > Actinopteri > Syngnathiformes > Syngnathidae > Festucalex > Festucalex cinctus. The sequence goes on from NC_135428.1 coordinate 3,955,549, forward strand.
AAGAGTGTCCAACCTGAAACTAGGAGGTTGTGGTTCAATCCCCCGGCCAGGTTACTCCAAAGAAAAAAATGACCATCTGTACTAAGGCTTTTTTTTTTTTTTTTTTTTTTTCAAACGACCATGTATAGTATGGCGTTTTTTTTTTTTAAAACGACCATGTATACTAAGGCGTTTTTTTTAATGTTTTTTTTTTTAAAACCGACCATGTATAGTCAGCCGTTTTTTTGTTTTTTTTGCTTTTTCAAAGAACACCTCAGTGGTCTAGTGGAAAAGTGTCCACTCTGAGACTAGGAGGTTGTGGGTACAATCCCCCGGCCAGGTTACACCAAAGAGAAAAATGACCATCTATACTAAGGCTTTTTTTTTTTTTTTTCAAACGACCATGTATAGAATGACGTTTTTTAAAAAAAAAAAACGACCATGTATACTAAGGCATTTTTTTTGTTTTTTTTTGTTTTTTGTTTTTTTTGTTTTTTTTTCAAACGACCATGTATACTAAGGCGTTTTTTTTTGTTTTGTTTTTTTTTTAAAACCGACCATGTATAGTCAGGCGTTTTTTTAATTTTTTTGCTTTTTCAAAGAACAGCTCAGTGGTCTAGTGGAAGAGTGTCCAACCTGAAACTAGGAGGTTGTGGTTCAATCCCCCGGCCAGGTTACTCCAAAGAAAAAAATGACCATCTGTACTAAGGCTTTTTTTTTTTTTTTTTTTTTTTCAAACGACCATGTATAGTATGGCGTTTTTTTTAAAAAACGACCATGTATACTAAGGCATTTTTTTTTTTTTTTCAAACGACCATGTATAGTAAGGCGGGGTTTTTTTCCCCCTAAAAAAACGACCATGTATAGTAAGGCATTTGTTTTGTTTTTTTGTTCTTTCAAAGACCAGCTCAGTGGTCTAGTGGTAGAGTGTCCACCCTGAGACTGGGAGGTTGTGGGTTCAATCCCCCCGGCCGGGTCACACCAAAGACTATAAAAATAAACGACCGTGTATATAGTAAGCTTTATTTATTTATTTTAAAAATGACCATGGCGTTTTTTTTGTTGTTTTTTTTTGTTTTTTTTAAAAAAACGACCATGTATACTAAGGCGTTTTAAAAAATAAAAAAAACGACCATGTATACTAAGGCGTTTTTTTTTTTTTTTTTTTTTTTTCAAACGACCATGTATACTAAGGCATTTTTTTTTGTGTTTTTTTTTTTTTTTTTTTTCAAACGACCACGTATAGTAAGGCGTCCCCCCCCCCCCCCCCCCTAAAAAAACGACCATGTATAGTAAGGCGTTTTTTTCCCCCTAAAAAACGACCATGTATAGTAAGGCGTTTTTTTTCCCCCTAAAAAAACGACCATGTATAGTAAGGCGTTTTTTTCCCCCCCTAAAAAAACGACCATGTATAGTAAGGCGTTTTTTTATTTTGTTAAAAAAACGACCATGTATAGTAAGGCGTTTTTTCCCCCCCTAAAAAAACGACCATGTATAGTAAGGCGTTTTTTTCCCCCCTAAAAAAACGACCATGTATAGTAAGGCGTTTTTTTATTTTGTTAAAAAAACGACCATGTATAGTAAGGCGTTTTTTCCCCCCCTAAAAAAACGACCATGTATAGTAAGGCCTTACATGGTCGTTTAAAAAAACAAAAAACAAAAAACAAAAAACAAAAACGCCTTACTATGGTCGTTTGAAAAAAACAAAACAAAAAAAAAACGCCTTACTATACATGGTCGTTTAAAAAAAAAAAAAACGCCTTAGTATACATGGTCGTCTTTTTTGTTTTTTTAAAAACGCCTTACTATACATGGTCGTTTGAAAAAAAAACAAAAAAAACAAACAAACAAAAAAACGCCTTAGTATACATGGTCGTTTTTAAAAAAAAAACCGCCTTACTATACATGGTCGTTTGAAAAAACAAAAAAACAAAAAAAAAAACGCCTTAGTATACATGGTCGTTTTTTTTTTTTTTTTAAACGCCTTACTATACATAGTCGTTTTTTTAGGGGGAAAAAAAACGCCTTACTATACATGGTCGTTTGAAAAAAAAAAAAAACAAAAAAAAACAACAACAACAAAAAACGCCTTAGTATACATGGTCGTTTTTTTTTTTTAAAAAACGCCTTACTATACATGGTCGTTTGAAAAAAAAAAAAAAAAAAAAAAACGCCTTAGTATACATGGTCGTTTTTAAAAAAAAACGCCATACTATACATGGTCGTTTGAAAAAACAAAACAAAAAAAAAACGCCTTAGTATACATGGTCGTTTAAAAAAAAAAAAAAAAAAACGCCTTAGTATACATGGTCGTTTTTTTTTTTTTTTTTAAAACGCCTTAATATACATAGTCGTTTTTTTAGGGGGAAAAAAAAACGCCTTACTATACATAGTCGTTTTTTTAGGGGGAAAAAAAAACGCCTTACTATACATGGTCGTTTGAAAAAAAAAAAAAAAAAAAACGCCTTAGTATACATTGTCGTTTTTTTTTTTAAAAAACGCCTTACTATACATGGTCGTTTGAAAAAAAAAAAAAAAAAAAAAAAAACGCCTTAGTATACATGGTCGTTTTTAAAAAAACCCGCCATACTATACATGGTCGTTTGAAAAAACAAAACAAAAAAAAAACGCCTTAGTATACATGGTCGTTTAAAAAAAAAAAAAAAAAAAACGCCTTAGTATACATGGTCGTTTTTTTTTTTTTTTTTTAAACGCCTTAATATACATAGTCGTTTTTTTAGGGGGAAAAAAAAACGCCTTACTATACATAGTCGTTTTTTTAGGGGGAAAAAAAAACGCCTTACTATACATGGTCGTTTGAAAAAAAAAAAAAAAAAAAACGCCTTAGTATACATTGTCGTTTTTTTTTGTTTTTTTTAAACGCCTTACTATACATGGTCGTTTGAAAAAAAAAAAAGAAAAAAAAAACAACAACAACAAAAAACGCCTTAGTATACATGGTCGTTTTTTAAAAAAAACGCCATACTATACATGGTCGTTTGAAAAAAAAAAAAAAAAAAAAAACGCCTCAGTATACATGGTCGTTTTTTTTAAAAAACACCTTACTATACATGGACGTTTGAAAAAAACAAAACAAAAAAACAAAAAAAAAACAAAAAAAAACAAAAAAAACGCCTTAGTATACATGGTCGTTTTAAAAAAAAAAACGCCATACTATACATGGTCGTTTGAAAAAAAAAAAAAAAAAAAAAAAAACGCCTTAGTATACATGGTCGTTTTAAAAAAAACAAAAAAAAAACGCCTTACTATACTGAAACGCAAAAAAAACAAAAAAACGCCTGACTATACATGGTCGGTTTAAAAAAAAAAAACGCCTTACTATACATGGTCGTTTGAAAAAAAAAAAAAAAAAACGCCTTAGTATACATGGTCGTTTTTAAAAAAAAAACGCCATACTATACATGGTCGTTTGAAAAAAAAAAAAAAAAAAAAAAAAACGCCTTAGTATACATGGTCGTTTAAAAAAAAAAAAAAACGCCTTAGTATACATGGTTGTTTTTTTTGTTTTTTTTAAAACGCTGGACTATACATGGTCGTTTGAAAAAAAAACAAAAAAAAAAAAAAAAACGCCTTAGTATACATGGTCGTTTAAAAAAAAACAAAAAAAAAAACGCCTTAGTATACATGGTCGTTTTTTTTTTTTTTTTAAACGCCTTACTATACATAGTCGTTTTTTTAGGGGGAAAAAAAAACGCCTTACTATACATGGTCGTTTGAAAAAAAAAAAAAAAAAAAAAAACGCCTTAGTATACATGGTCGTTTTTAAAAAAAAACGCCATACTATACATGGTCGTTTGAAAAAAAAAAACAAAAAAAAAACGCCTTAGTATACATGGTCGTTTAAAAAAAAAAAAAAAAAAAACGCCTTAGTATACATGGTCGTTTTTTTTTGTTTTTTTTAAACGCCTCAATATACATAGTCGTTTTTTTAGGGGGGAAAAAAAACGCCTTACTATACATAGTCGTTTTTTTAGGGGGAAAAAAAAACGCCTTACTATACATGGTCGTTTGAAAAAAAAACAAAAAAAAAACGCCTTAGTATACATTGTCGTTTTTTTTTGTTTTTTTTAAACGCCTTACTATACATGGTCGTTTGAAAAAAAAAAAAGAAAAAAAAAACAACAACAACAAAAAACGCCTTAGTATACATGGTCGTTTTTTAAAAAAAACGCCATACTATACATGGTCGTTTGAAAAAAAAAAAAAAAAAAAAAAAACGCCTCAGTATACATGGTCGTTTTTTTTAAAAAACACCTTTGAAAAAAACAAAACAAAAAAACAAAAAAAAAACAAAAAAAAACAAAAAAAACGCCTTAGTATACATGGTCGTTTTAAAAAAAAAAAACGCCATACTATACATGGTCGTTTGAAAAAAAAACAAAAACAAAAAAAAAACGCCTTAGTATACATGGTCGTTTAAAAAAAAACAAAAAAAAAACGCCTGAGTATACATGGTCGTTTTAAAAAAAACAAAAAAAAAACGCCTTACTATACTGAAACGCAAAAAAAACAAAAAAAACGCCTGACTATACATGGTCGGTTTAAAAAAAAAAAACGCCTTACTATACATGGTCGTTTGAAAAAAAAAAAAAAAAAACGCCTTAGTATACATGGTCATTTTTAAAAAAAAAACGCCATACTATACATGGTCGTTTGAAAAAAAAAAAAAAAAAAAAAAAAAACGCCTTAGTATACATGGTCGTTTAAAAAAAAAAAAAAACGCCTTAGTATACATGGTTGTTTTTTTTGTTTTTTTTAAAACGCTGGACTATACATGGTCGTTTGAAAAAAAAACAAAACAAAAAAAAAAAAACGCCTTAGTATACATGGTCGTTTAAAAAAAAACAAAAAAAAAACGCCTTAGTATACATGGTCGTTTTTTTTTTTTTTTTTAAACGCCTTACTATACATAGTCGTTTTTTTAGGGGGAAAAAAAAACGCCTTACTATACATGGTCGTTTGAAAAAAAAACAAAAAAAAAAAAACACCTTAGTATACATGGTCGTTTTTTTTTTTTTTTTTTTTAAACGCCTTACTATACATGGTCGTTTGAAAAAAAAAAAACAAAAAAAAAAAACAACAACAACAAAAAACGCCTTAGTATACATGGTCGTTTTTTTTTAAAAAAAACGCCTTACTATACATGGTCGTTTGAAAAAAAAAAAAAAAAAAAACGCCTTAGTATACATGGTCGTTTTTAAAAAAAAACGGCATACTATACATGGTCGTTTGAAAAAAAAAAACAAAAAAAAAAACGCCTTAGTATACATGGTCGTTTAAAAAAAACAAAAAAAAAAACGCCTTAGTATACATGGTCGTTTTTTGTTTTTTTTAAAAACGCCTTACTATACATAGTCGTTTTTTTAGGGGGAAAAAAAAACGCCTTACTATACATAGTCGTTTTTTTAGGGGGAAAAAAAAACGCCTTACTATACATGGTCGTTTGAAAAAAAAAAAAAAAAAAAAAAAAACGCCTTAGTATACATGGTCGTTTAAAAAAAAACAAAAAAAAAACGCCTTAGTATACATGGTCGTTTTTTTGTTTTTTTTTAAAACGCCTTACTATACATAGTCGTTTTTTTAGGGGGAAAAAAAAACGCCTTACTATACATGGTCGTTTGAAAAAAAAAAAAAAAAAAAAACGCCTTAGTATACATTGTCGTTTTTTTTGTTTTTTTTAAACGCCTTACTATACATGGTCGTTTGAAAAAAAAAAAAAAAAAAAAAAAAAAAAAAAAACGCCTTAGTATACATGGTCGTTTTTAAAAAAAAAAACGCCATACTATACATGGTCGTTTGAAAAAAAAAAAAAAAAAAAAAAACGCCTCAGTATACATGGTCGTTTTTTTTAAAAAACACCTTACTATACATGGACGTTTGAAAAAAAACAAACAAAAAAACAAAAAAAAAACAAAAAAAAACAAAAAAAACGCCTTAGTATACATGGTCGTTTTTAAAAAAAAAACGCCATACTATACATGGTCGTTTGAAAAAAAAAAAAAAACAAAAAAAAAAACGCCTTAGTATACATGGTCGTTTAAAAAAAAACAAAAAAAAAACGCCTTAGTATACATGGTCGTTTTTTTTTTTTTTTTTTAAACGCCTTACTATACATAGTCGTTTTTTTAGGGGGAAAAAAAACCGCCTTACTATACATGGTCGTTTGAAAAAAAAAAAAAAAAAAAAAACGCCTTAGTATACATGGTCGTTTTTTTTTGTTTTTTTTAAAACGCCTTACTATACATGGTCGTTTGAAAAAAACAAAAAAAAAAAAAAAAACAACAACAACAAAAAACGCCTTAGTATACATGGTCGTTTTTTTTTAAAAAAAAACGCCTTACTATACATGGTCGTTTAAAAAAAAAAAAAAAAAAAAACAACAACAACAAAAAACGCCTTAGTATACATGGTCGTTTTTAAAAAAAACCCGCCATACTATACATGGTCGTTTGAAAAAAAAAAACAAAAAAAAAAACGCCTTAGTATACATGGTCGTTTAAAAAAAACAAAAAAAAAACGCCTTAGTAGACATGGTCGTTTTTTGTTTTTTTTAAAAACGCCTTACTATACATAGTCGTTTTTTTAGGGGGAAAAAAAAACGCCTTACTATACATAGTCGTTTTTTTAGGGGGGAAAAAAAACGCCTTACTATACATAGTCGTTTTTTTAGGGGGAAAAAAAAACGCCTTACTATACATGGTCGTTTGAAAAAAAAAACAAAAAAAAAAACGCCTTAGTATACATGGTCGTTTTTTTTTTGTTTTTTTTAAACGCCTTACTATACATGGTCGTTTGAAAAAAACAACAACAACAAAAAAAAACAACAACAACAAAAAACGCCTTAGTATACATGGTCGTTTTTTTTTTAAAAAAACGCCTTACTATACATGGTCGTTTAAAAAAAACAACAAAAAAAACGCCTTAGTATACATGGTCGTTTTTTTTTTCTTTTTAAAAACGCCTTACTATACATAGTCGTTTTTTTAGGGGGAAAAAAAAACGCCTTACTATACATAGTCGTTTTTTTAGGGGGAAAAAAAAACGCCTTACTATACATGGTCGTTTGAAAAAAAAAAAAAAAAAAAAACGCCTTAGTATACATTGTCGTTTTTTTTTGTTTTTTTAAACGCCTTACTATACATGGTCGTTTTTAAAAAAAAAAAAAAAAAAAAAACAACAACAAAAAACGCCTTAGTATACATGGTCGTTTTAAAAAAAAAACGCCATACTATACATGGTCGTTTTAAAAAAAAAACAAACAAAAAAAACGCCTCAGTATACATGGTCGTTTTTTTTAAAAAACACCTTACTATACATGGACGTTTGAAAAAAACAAAACAAAAAAACAAAAAAAAAACAAAAAAAAACAAAAAAAACGCCTTAGTATACATGGTCGTTTTTTAAAAAAAAACGCCATACTATACATGGTCGTTTGAAAAAAAAACAAAAAAAAAAAAAAACGCCTTAGTATACATGGTCGTTTAAAAAAAAACAAAAAAAAAACGCCTTAGTATACATGGTCGTTTTTTTTTTTTTTTAAAACGCCTTACTATACATAGTCGTTTTTTTAGGGGGAAAAAAAAACGCCTTACTATACATGGTCGTTTGAAAAAAAAAACAAAAAAAAAAAACGCCTCAGTATACATGGTCGTTTTTTTTTGTTTTTTTAAACGCCTTACTATACATAGTCGTTTTTTTAGGGGGAAAAAAAACACCTTACTATACATGGACGTTTGAAAAAAACAAAACAAAAAAACAAAAAAAAAACAAAAAAAAACAAAAAAAAACACCTTAGTATACATGGTCGTTTTTTTTTTTTTTTAAAAACGCCTTACTATACATAGTCGTTTTTTTAGGGAGAAAAAAAAACGCCTTACTATACATAGTCGTTTTTTTAGGGGGAAAAAAAAACGCCTTACTATACATGGTCGTTTGAAAAAAAAAAAAAAAAAAAACGCCTTAGTATACATTGTCGTTTTTTTTTGTTTTTTTTAAACGCCTTACTATACATGGTCGTTTGAAAAAAAAAAAAAAAAAAAAAAAACAACAACAAAAAACGCCTTAGTATACATGGTCGTTTTAAAAAAAAAACGCCATACTATACATGGTCGTTTGAAAAAAAAAAAAAAAAAAAAAAACGCCTCAGTATACATGGTCGTTTTTTTTAAAAAACACCTTACTATACATGGACGTTTGAAAAAAACAAAACAAAAAAACAAAAAAAAAACAAAAAAAAACAAAAAAAACGCCTTAGTATACATGGTCGTTTTGAAAAAAAAAACGCCATACTATACATGGTCGTTTGAAAAAAAAACAAAAACAAAAAAAAAACGCCTTAGTATACATGGTCGTTTTTTGTTTTTTTTTAAAACGCCTTACTATACATAGTCGTTTTTTTAGGGGGAAAAAAAAACGCCTTAGTATACATGGTCGTTTAAAAAAAAAAAAAAAAAAACGCCTTAGTATACATGGTCGTTTTTTTTTTTTTTTTTTTAAAACGCCTTACTATACATGGTCGTTTGAAAAAAACAAAAAAAAAAAAAAAAACAACAACAACAAAAAACGCCTTAGTATACATGGTCGTTTTTTTTTTTAAAAAACGCCTTACTATACATGGTCGTTTGAAAAAAAAAAAAAAAAAAAACCCGCCTTAGTATACATGGTCGTTTTTAAAAAAAAACGCCATACTATACGTGGTCGTTTGAAAAAAACAAAAAAAAAAAAAAACGCCTTAGTATACATGGTCATTTAAAAAAAACAAAAAAAAAAACGCCTTAGTATACATGGTCGTTTTTTTTTTTTTTTTAAAACGCCTTACTATACATAGTCGTTTTTTTAGGGGGAAAAAAAAACGCCTTACTATACATAGTCGTTTTTTTAGGGGGAAAAAAAAACGCCTTACTATACATGGTCGTTTAAAAAAAAAAAAAAAAAAAAAAACGCCTTAGTATACATTGTCGTTTTTTTTTTTTTTTTTAAACGCCTTACTATACATGGTCGTTTGAAAAAAAAAAAAAAAAAAAAAAAAACAACAACAAAAAACGCCTTAGTATACATGGTCGTTTTTAAAAAAAAACGCCATACTATACATGGTCGTTTGAAAAAAAAACAAAAAAAAAAACCTTAGTATAGATGGTCGTTTTTTTCTTTGGTGTAACCTGGCCGGGGGATTGAACCCACAACCTCCTAGTTTCAGGGTGGACACTCTACCACTAGACCACTGAGCTGGTCTTTGAAAACGCAAAAAAAAAAAAAAAAACGCTGGACTATACATGGTCGGTTTTAAAAAAAACAAAAAAAAAACGCCTTAGTATACATGGTCGTTTAAAAAAAAAAAAAAAAAAAAAAAAAAAAACGCCTTAGTATACATAGTCGTTTTTAAAAAAAAAACGCCATACTATACATGGTCGTTTGAAAAAAACAAAAAAACAAAAAAAAAACGCCTTAGTATACATGGTCGTTTAAAAAAAAACAAAAAAAAAACGCCTTAGTATACATGGTCGTTTTTTTTTTTTTTTTTTAAACGCCTTACTATACATAGTCGTTTTTTTAGGGGGAAAAAAAAACGCCTTACTATACATGGTCGTTTGAAAAAAACAAACAAAAAAAAAACGCCTTAGTATACATGGTCGTTTTTTTTTTGTTTTTTTTAAACGCCTTACTATACATGGTCGTTTGAAAAAAACAACAACAACAAAAAAAAACAACAACAACAAAAAACGCCTTAGTATACATGGTCGTTTTTTTTTTTAAAAAACGCCTTACTATACATGGTCGTTTAAAAAAAACAACAAAAAAAACGCCTTAGTATACATGGTCGTTTTTTTTTTCTTTTTAAAAACGCCTTACTATACATAGTCGTTTTTTTAGGGGGAAAAAAAAACGCCTTACTATACATAGTCGTTTTTTTAGGGGGAAAAAAAAACGCCTTACTATACATGGTCGTTTGAAAAAAAAAAAAAAAAAAAAACGCCTTAGTATACATTGTCGTTTTTTTTTGTTTTTTTTAAACGCCTTACTATACATGGTCGTTTGAAAAAAAAAAAAAACAACAACAAAAAACGCCTTAGTATACATGGTCGTTTTAAAAAAAAAAACGCCATACTATACATGGTCGTTTGAAAAAAAAAAAAAAAAAAAAAAAACGCCTCAGTATACATGGTCGTTTTTTTTAAAAAACACCTTACTATACATGGACGTTTGAAAAAAACAAAACAAAAAAACAAAAAAAAAACAAAAAAAAACAAAAAAAACGCCTTAGTATACATGGTCGTTTTTAAAAAAAAAACGCCATACTATACATGGTCGTTTGAAAAAAAAACAAAAACAAAAAAAAAACGCCTTAGTATACATGGTCGTTTTTTTTTTTTTTTTAAAACGCCTTACTATACATAGTCGTTTTTTTAGGGGGAAAAAAAAACGCCTTAGTATACATGGTCGTTTAAAAAAAAAAAAAAAAAAACGCCTTAGTATACATGGTCGTTTTTTTTTTTTTTTTTTTAAAACGCCTTACTATACATGGTCGTTTGAAAAAAACAAAACAAAAAAAAAAAACAACAACAACAAAAAACGCCTTAGTATACATGGTCGTTTTTTTTTTTAAAAAACGCCTTACTATACATGGTCGTTTGAAAAAAAAAAAAAAAAAAACCCGCCTTAGTATACATGGTCGTTTTTAAAAAAAAACGCCATACTATACGTGGTCGTTTGAAAAAAAAAAACAAAAAAAAAACGCCTTAGTATACATGGTCATTTAAAAAAAACAAAAAAAAAACGCCTTAGTATACATGGTCGTTTTTTTTTTTTTTTTTAAAACGCCTTACTATACATAGTCGTTTTTTTAGGGGAAAAAAAAAACGCCTTACTATACATAGTCGTTTTTTTAGGGGGGAAAAAAAACGCCTTACTATACATGGTCGTTTAAAAAAAAAAAAAAAAAAAAAAAAAAACGCCTTAGTATACATTGTCGTTTTTTTTTTTTTTTTAAACGCCTTACTATACATGGTCGTTTGAAAAAAAAAAAAAAAAAAAAAAAAACAACAACAAAAAACGCCTTAGTATACATGGTCATTTTTAAAAAAAACCGCCATACTATACATGGTCGTTTGAAAAAAAAAAAAAAAAAAAAACCTTAGTATAGATGGTCGTTTTTTTCTTTGGTGTAACCTGGCTGGGGGATTGAACCCACAACCTCCTAGTTTCAGGGTGGACACTCTACCACTAGACCACTGAGCTGGTCTTTGAAAACGCAAAAAAAAACAAAAAAACGCTGGACTATACATGGTCGTTTTTAAAAAAAAACGCCATACTATACATGGTCGTTTGAAAAAAAACAAAAAAACGCTGGACTATACATGGTCGTTTTTAAAAAAAAAACCGCCATACTATACATGGTCGTTTGAAAAAAAAACAAAACAAAAAAAAAAACGCCTCAGTATACATGGTCGTTTTTTTTAAAAAACACCTTACTATACATGGACGTTTGAAAAAAAACAAAACAAAAAAACAAAAAAAAAACAAAAAAAAACAAAAAAAACGCCTTAGTATACATAGTCGTTTTTTTAAAAAAAACGCCATACTATACATGGTCGTTTGAAAAAAAAACAAAAACAAAAAAAAAAACGCCTTAGTATACATGGTCGTTTAAAAAAAAACAAAAAAAAAACGCCTTAGTATACATGGTCGTTTTTTTTTTTTTTTTAAAACGCCTTACTATACATAGTCGTTTTTTTAGGGGGAAAAAAAAACGCCTTACTATACATGGTCGTTTGAAAAAAAAAAAAAAAAAAAAAACGCCTTAGTATACATGGTCGTTTTTTTTTGTTTTTTTTTAAAACGCCTTACTATACATGGACGTTTGAAAAAAACAAAACAAAAAAACAAAACAAAAAAAACAAAAAACCGCCTTAGTATACATGGTCGTTTTAAAAAAAAAAACGCCATACTATACATGGTCGTTTGAAAAAAAAAAAAAAAAAAAAAAAAAAACGCCTTCGTATACATGGTCGTTTAAAAAAAAACAAAAAAAAAACGCCTTAGTATACATGGTCGTTTTTTTTTTTTTTTTTAAAACGCCTTACTATACATAGTCGTTTTTTTAGGGGGAAAAAAAACGCCTTACTATACATAGTCGTTTTTTTAGGGGGAAAAAAACGCCTTACTATACATGGTTGTTTTGTTTTTTTTTTTAAAACGCCTTACTATACATAATCGTTTTTTTAGGGGGAAAAAAACGCCTTATTATACATGGTCGTTTGAAAAAAAACAACAAAAAAAAACGCCTTAGTAAACATGGTCGTTTGAAAAAAAAAAAAAAAAAAAAAAGCCTTAGTATAGATGGTCGTTTTTTTCTTTGGTGTAACCTGGCCAGGGGATTGAACCCACAACCTCCTAGTTTCAGGGTGGACACTCTACCACTAGACCACTGAGCTGGTCTTTGAAAACGCAAAAAAAAACAAAAAAACGCTGGACTATACATGGTCGTTTTTTAAAAAAAAACGCCATACTATACATGGTCGTTTGAAAAAAAACAAAAAAACAAAAAAAATGCCTTAGTATACATGGTCGTTTAAAAAAAAAACAAAAAAAAACGCCTTAGTATACATGGTCGTTTTTTTGTTTTTTTTAAAAACGCCTTACTATACATAGTCGTATTTTTAGGGGGAAAAAAAAACGCCTTACTATACATAGTCGTTTTTTTAGGGGGGAAAAAAACCGCCTTACTATACATGGTCGTTTGAAAAAAAAAAAAAAAAAAAAAAAAAAAACGCCTTAGTATACATGGTCGTTTTTTTTTTTTTTTTTTAAACGCCTTACTATACATGGTCGTTTGAAAAAAAAAACAAAAAAAAAACGCCTTAGTATACATGGTCGTTTTTTTAAAAAAACACCTTACTATACATGGACGTTTGAAAAAAACAAAAACAAAAAACAAAAAAAACCCAAAACAAAACAAAAAAAAACGCCTTAGTATACATGGTCGTTTGAAAAAAAACCAAACAACAAAACCTTAGTATAGATGGTCGTTTTTTTCTTTGGTGTAACCTGGCCTGGGGATTGAACCCACAACCTCCTAGTTTCAGGGTGGACACTCTACCACTAGACCACTGAGCTGGTCTTTGAAAACGCAAAAAAAAAACAAAAAAACGCTGGACTATACATGGTCGGTTTTTGTTTTTTTTAAAAACGCCTTACTATACATAGTCGTTTTTTAGGGGGAAAAAAACGCCTTACTATACATGGTTGTTTTTTTTTTTTTTTTAAAACGCCTTACTATACATAATCGTTTTTTTAGGGGGAAAAAAACGCCTTATTATACATGGTCGTTTGAAAAAAAACAACAACAAAAAACGCCTTAGTAAACATGGTCGTTTGAAAAAAAAAAAAAAAAAAAAAAGCCTTAGTATAGATGGTCGTTTTTTTCTTTGGTGTAACCTGGCCAGGGGATTGAACCCACAACCTCCTAGTTTCAGGGTGGACACTCTACCACTAGACCACTGAGCTGGTCTTTGAAAACGCAAAAAAAAAACAAAAAAACGCTGGACTATACATGGTCGTTTTTAAAAAAAAACGCCATACTATACATGGTCGTTTGAAAAAAAACAAAAAAACAAAAAAAATGCCTTAGTATACATGGTCGTTTAAAAAAAAAACAAAAAAAAACGCCTTACTATACATAGTCGTTTTTTTAGGGGGGAAAAAAAACGCCTTACTATACATGGTCGTTTGAAAAAAAACAAACAAAAAAAAAAAAAAAACGCCTTACTATACATGGTCGTTTGAAAAAAAACAAAACAAAAAAAAAACGCCTTAGTATACATGGTCGTTTTTTTAAAAAAAACACCTTACTATACATGGACGTTTGAAAAAAACAAAAACAAAAAACAAAAAAAACCCAAAACAAAAAAAAAAAAAACGCCTTAGTATACATGGTCGTTTGAAAAAAAACCAAACAACAAAACCTTAGTATAGATGGTCGTTTTTTTCTTTGGTGTAACCTGGCCTGGGGATTGAACCCACAACCTCCTAGTTTCAGGGTGGACACTCTACCACTAGACCACTGAGCTGGTCTTTGAAAACGCAAAAAAAACCCAAAAAAACGCTGGACTATACATGGTCGGTTTTAAAAAAACAAAAACAAAAAAAAAACGCCTTAGTATACATGGTCGTTTAAAAAAAAAACAAAAAAAAACGCCTTACTATACATAGTCGTTTTTTTAGGGGGGAAAAAAAACGCCTTACTATACATGGTCGTTTGAAAAAAAACAAACAAAAAAAAAAAAAAAACGCCTTACTATACATGGTCGTTTGAAAAAAAACAAAACAAAAAAAAAACGCCTTAGTATACATGGTCGTTTTTTTAAAAAAAACACCTTACTATACATGGACGTTTGAAAAAAACAAAAACAAAAAACAAAAAAAACCCAAAACAAAAAAAAAAAAAACGCCTTAGTATACATGGTCGTTTGAAAAAAAACCAAACAACAAAACCTTAGTATAGATGGTCGTTTTTTTCTTTGGTGTAACCTGGCCTGGGGATTGAACCCACAACCTCCTAGTTTCAGGGTGGACACTCTACCACTAGACCACTGAGCTGGTCTTTGAAAACGCAAAAAAAACCCAAAAAAACGCTGGACTATACATGGTCGGTTTTAAAAAAACAAAAACAAAAAAAAAACGCCTTAGTATACATGGTCGTTTTTTTAAAAAAAACGCCTTACTATACATGGTCGTTTGAAAAAAAAACAAAAACAAAAAAAAAACAAAAAAAACCCGCCTTAGTATACATGGTCGTTTTTTTAAAAAAACGCCATACTATACATGGTCGTTTGAAAAAAAAACAAAAACAAAAAAAAAACGCCTTAGTATACATGGTCGTTTAAAAAAAAAACAAAAAACGCCTTAGTATACATGGTTGTTTTTGTTTTTTTTTTTAAAACGCCTTACTATACATGGTCGTTTTTTTAGGGGGGAAAAAAACGCCTTAATATACATGGTCGTTTTTTTAGGGGGGGAAAAAAAAACACCTTACTATACATGGTCGTTTTTTTAACAAAATAAAAAACGTCTTACTATACATGGTCGTTTTTTTAGGGGGGAAAAAAAAACGGCTTCCTATACATGGTCGTTTTTTTAACAAAATAAAAAACGCCTTACTATACATGGTCGTTTTTTTAGGGGGGGGAAAAAAACGGCTTCCTATACATGGTCGTTTTTTTAACAAAATAAAAAACGCCTTACTATACATGGTCGTTTTTTTAACAAAATAAAAAAACGCCTTAGAAAAAAAACGCCTAGATTATTTTGTGTCTTTCTAGGGTTTCCTTGTGATAGAATTTTTGGCCACAACCTAAGCAGGTAAAACGTTTCAGACCCGTGTGGGTTCTTATGTGTCTTTCTAAGGATTTCTTACGAGAGAATGTTTGGACGTTTTTTTAGGGGGGAAAAAAACGCCTTACTATACATGGTCGCTTTTTTAACAAAATAAAAAAAGCCTTACTATACATGGTCGTTTTTTTTAACAAAATAAAAAAACGCCTTACTATACATGGTCGTTTTTTTAGGGGAAAAAAAAACCGCCTTACTATACATGGTCGTTTAAAAAAAAATAAAATAAAAAAAAATGCCTTACTATACTGAAACGCAAAAAAAACAAAAAAACGCCTGACTATACATGGTCGGTTTAAAAAACAAAAACAAAAAAAAACGCCTTAGTATACATGGTCGTTTTAAAAAAAAAAACGCCATACTATACATGGTCGTTTGAAAAAAAAATAAAAATAAAAAAAACCGCCTTACTATACATGGTCGTTTAAAAAAAAAAAAAAAAAACGCCTTAGTATACATCGTTTTTTTTTTTTTTTTAAAAAAAGCCT
This sequence comes from Festucalex cinctus, assembly GCF_051991245.1. Taxonomy (NCBI): domain Eukaryota; kingdom Metazoa; phylum Chordata; class Actinopteri; order Syngnathiformes; family Syngnathidae; genus Festucalex; species Festucalex cinctus. Next base: position 3,971,424 of record NC_135428.1, read on the forward strand.
TACTATACATGGTCGTTTGAAAAAAAAACAAAACAAAAAAAAAACAAAAAAAAAACCATCTTAGTATACATAATCGTTTTTTTAGGGGGGGAAAAAACGCCTTACTATACATAGTCGTTTTTTTAGGGGGGAAAAAAACGCCTTACTATACATGGTCGTTTGAAAAAAAACAAAAAAAAAACCGCCTTAGTATACATGGTCGTTTTAAAAAAACAAAAAACAAACGCCTTACTATACTGAAACGCAAAAAAAACAAAAAAACGCCTGACTATACATGGTCGTTTGAAAAAAAAAAAAAAAAAAAAAAACGCCTTCGTATACATGGTCGTTTTTAAAAACAAACGCCATACTATACATGGTCGTTTGAAAAAAAAAAAAAAAAAAAAAAAAACGCCTTAGTATACATGGTCGTTTAAAAAAAAAAAAAAAAAAACGCCTTAGTATACATGGTCGTTTTTTTTTTTTTTTAAAAACGCCTTACTATACATAGTCGTTTTTTTAGGGGGAAAAAAAAACGCCTTACTATACATAGTCGTTTTTTTAGGGGGGGAAAAAAACGCCTTACTATACATGGTCGTTTGAAAAAAAAAAAAAAAAAAAACGCCTTAGTATACATGGTCGTTTTTTTAAAAAAACACCTTACTATACATGGATGTTTGAAAAAAACAACAAAAAAAAACAAAAAAAAAACAAAAAAAAAACAAAAAAAACGCCTTAGTATACATGGTCGTTTTTTTTTTTTTTTTTTAAACGCCTTACTATACATGGTCGTTTGAAAAAAACAAAAACAAAAAAAACCCAAAAAAACCCCGCCTTAGTATACATGGTCGTTTTTTTAAAAAAAACGCCTTACTATACATGGTCGTTTGAAAAAAACAAAAACAAAAAAAAAAACAAAAAAAACCCGCCTTAGTATACATGGTCGTTTTTTAAAAAAAACGCCATACTATACATGGTCGTTTGAAAAAAACAAACAAACAAAAAAAAAAAACGCCTTAGTATACATGGTCGTTTAAAAAAAAAACAAAAAACGCCTTAGTATACATGGTCGTTTAAAAAAAAAAAAAAAAACGCCTT